>NW_028127285.1:0-54462 GCF_965231255.1 Vanellus vanellus | reverse complement strand
GACGTTTGTCTTTTTTGCTCCAAACAGCGCCGAAAGTGAAAAAAGCTGCTTTTGAGGATAGAGTCCTCAGGAAAGCAGAGAGGGCCAAATTGTCTGGGGCATTTGAAGGGGTTCCAGGAGGCAGTGAGAAGCAGCATCACTTTTCCCCGCTGGCACCTTTGCTGTGGCAGCAAAAGCTGGACGTTTGTCTTTTTTGCTCCAAACAGCGCCGAAAGTGAAAAAAGGTGCTTTTGAGGATAGACTTTTCAGGAAAGCAGAGAGGGCCAAATTGTCTGGGGCATTTGAAGGGGTTCCAGGAGGCAGTGAGAAGCAGCATCACTTTTCCCCGCTGGCACCTTTGCTGTGGCAGCAAAAGCTGGACGTTTGTCTTTTTTGCTCCGGAGGGCGCCGAAAGTGAAAAAAGGTGCTTTTGAGGATAGAGTCCTCAGGAAAGCAGAGAGGGCCAAATTGTCTGGGGCATTTGAAGGGGTTCCAGGAGGCAGTGAGAAGCAGCATCACTTTTCCCCGCTGGCACCTTTGCTGTGGCAGCAAAAGCTGGACGTTTGTCTTTTTTGCTCCGGAGGGCGCCGAAAGTGAAAAAAGGTGCTTTTGAGGATAGACTTTTCAGGAAAGCAGAGAGGGCCAAATTGTGTGGGGCATTTGAAGGGGTTCCAGGAGGCAGTGAGAAGCAGCATCACTTTTCCCCGCTGGCACCTTTGCTGTGGCAGCAAAAGCTGGACGTTTGTCTTTTTTGCTCCAAACAGCGCCGAAAGTGAAAAAAGGTGCTTTTGAGGATAGCGTGCGCAGGAAAGCAGAGAGGGCCAAATTGTCTGGGGCATTTGAAGGGGTTCCAGGAGGCAGTGAGAAGCAGCATCACTTTTCCCCGCTGGCACCTTTGCTGTGGCAGCAAAAGCTGGACGTTTGTCTTTTTTGCTCCAAACAGCGCCGAAAGTGAAAAAAGGTGCTTTTGAGGATAGACTTTTCAGGAAAGCAGAGAGGGCCAAATTGTCTGGGGCATTTGAAGGGGTTCCAGGAGGCAGTGAGAAGCAGCATCACTTTTCCCCGCTGGCACCTTTGCTGTGGCAGCAAAAGCTGGACGTTTGTCTTTTTTGCTCCAAACAGCGCCGAAAGTGAAAAAAGGTGCTTTTGAGGATAGACTTTTCAGGAAAGCAGAGAGGGCCAAATTGTCTGGGGCATTTGAAGGGGTTCCAGGAGGCAGTGAGGACCAGCATCACTTTTCCCCGCTGGCACCTTTGCTGTGGCAGCAAAAGCTGGACGTTTGTCTTTTTTGCTCCGGAGGGCGCCGAAAGTGAAAAAAGGTGCTTTTGAGGATAGAGTCCTCAGGAAAGCAGAGAGGGCCAAATTGTCTGGGGCATTTGAAGGGGTTCCAGGAGGCAGTGAGAAGCAGCATCACTTTTCCCCGCTGGCACCTTTGCTGTGGCAGCAAAAGCTGGACGTTTGTCTTTTTTGCTCCAAACAGCGCCGAAAGTGAAAAAAGGTGCTTTTGAGGATAGACTTTTCAGGAAAGCAGAGAGGGCCAAATTGTCTGGGGCATTTGAAGGGGTTCCAGGAGGCAGTGAGAAGCAGCATCACTTTTCCCCGCTGGCACCTTTGCTGTGGCAGCAAAAGCTGGACGTTTGTCTTTTTTGCTCCAAACAGCGCCGAAAGTGAAAAAAGGTGCTTTTGAGGATAGAGTCCTCAGGAAAGCAGAGAGGGCCTAATTGTCTGGGGCATTTGAAGGGGTTCCAGGAGGCAGTGAGGACCAGCATCACTTTTCCCCGCTGGCACCTTTGCTGTGGCAGCAAAAGCTGGACGTTTGTCTTTTTTGCTCCAAACAGCGCCGAAAGTGAAAAAAGGTGCTTTTGAGGATAGAGTGCGCAGGAAAGCAGAGAGGGCCTAATTGTCTGGGGCATTTGAAGGGGTTCCAGGAGGCAGTGAGGACCAGCATCACTTTTCCCCGCTGGCACCTTTGCTGTGGCAGCAAAAGCTGGACGTTTGTCTTTTTTGCTCCGGAGGGCGCCGAAAGTGAAAAAAGGTGCTTTTGAGGATAGAGTGCGCAGGAAAGCAGAGAGGGCCAAATTGTGTGGGGCATTTGAAGGGGTTCCAGGAGGCAGTGAGAAGCAGCATCACTTTTCCCCGCTGGCACCTTTGCTGTGGCAGCAAAAGCTGGACGTTTGTCTTTTTTGCTCCAAACAGCGCCGAAAGTGAAAAAAGGTGCTTTTGAGGATAGACTTTTCAGGAGAGCAGAGAGGGCCAAATTGTGTGGGGCATTTGAAGGGGTTCCAGGAGGCAGTGAGAAGCAGCATCACTTTTCCCCGCTGGCACCTTTGCTGTGGCAGCAAAAGCTGGACGTTTGTCTTTTTTGCTCCAAACAGCGCCGAAAGTGAAAAAAGGTGCTTTTGAGGATAGCGTGCGCAGGAAAGCAGAGAGGGCCAAATTGTCTGGGGCATTTGAAGGGGTTCCAGGAGGCAGTGAGAAGCAGCATCACTTTTCCCCGCTGGCACCTTTGCTGTGGCAGCAAAAGCTGGACGTTTGTCTTTTTTGCTCCAAACAGCGCCGAAAGTGAAAAAAGGTGCTTTTGAGGATAGCGTGCGCAGGAAAGCAGAGAGGGCCAAATTGTCTGGGACATTTGAAGGGGTTCCAGGAGGCAGTGAGAAGCAGCATCACTTTTCCCCGCTGGCACCTTTGCTGTGGCAGCAAAAGCTGGACGTTTGTCTTTTTTGCTCCAAACAGCGCCGAAAGTGAAAAAAGGTGCTTTTGAGGATAGACTTTTCAGGAAAGCAGAGAGGGCCAAATTGTGTGGGGCATTTGAAGGGGTTCCAGGAGGCAGTGAGAAGCAGCATCACTTTTCCCCGCTGGCACCTTTGCTGTGGCAGCAAAAGCTGGACGTTTGTCTTTTTTGCTCCAAACAGCGCCGAAAGTGAAAAAAGGTGCTTTTGAGGATAGACTTTTCAGGAGAGCAGAGAGGGCCAAATTTTGTGGGGCATTTGAAGGGGTTCCAGGAGGCAGTGAGAAGCAGCATCACTTTTCCCCGCTGGCACCTTTGCTGTGGCAGCAAAAGCTGGACGTTTGTCTTTTTTGCTCCGGAGGGCGCCGAAAGTGAAAAAAGGTGCTTTTGAGGATAGACTTTTCAGGAAAGCAGAGAGGGCCAAATTGTGTGGGGCATTTGAAGGGGTTCCAGGAGGCAGTGAGAAGCAGCATCACTTTTCCCCGCTGGCACCTTTGCTGTGGCAGCAAAAGCTGGACGTTTGTCTTTTTTGCTCCAAACAGCGCCGAAAGTGAAAAAAGGTGCTTTTGAGGATAGACTTTTCAGGAAAGCAGAGAGGGCCAAATTGTCTGGGGCATTTGAAGGGGTTCCAGGAGGCAGTGAGAAGCAGCATCACTTTTCCCCGCTGGCACCTTTGCTGTGGCAGCAAAAGCTGGACGTTTGTCTTTTTTGCTCCAAACAGCGCCGAAAGTGAAAAAAGGTGCTTTTGAGGATAGACTTTTCAGGAAAGCAGAGAGGGCCAAATTGTGTGGGGCATTTGAAGGGGTTCCAGGAGGCAGTGAGAAGCAGCATCACTTTTCCCCGCTGGCACCTTTGCTGTGGCAGCAAAAGCTGGACGTTTGTCTTTTTTGCTCCAAACAGCGCCGAAAGTGAAAAAAGGTGCTTTTGAGGATAGACTTTTCAGGAAAGCAGAGAGGGCCAAATTGTCTGGGGCATTTGAAGGGGTTCCAGGAGGCAGTGAGAAGCAGCATCACTTTTCCCCGCTGGCACCTTTGCTGTGGCAGCAAAAGCTGGACGTTTGTCTTTTTTGCTCCAAACAGCGCCGAAAGTGAAAAAAGCTGCTTTTGAGGATAGAGTCCTCAGGAAAGCAGAGAGGGCCAAATTGTCTGGGGCATTTGAAGGGGTTCCAGGAGGCAGTGAGAAGCAGCATCACTTTTCCCCGCTGGCACCTTTGCTGTGGCAGCAAAAGCTGGACGTTTGTCTTTTTTGCTCCAAACAGCGCCGAAAGTGAAAAAAGGTGCTTTTGAGGATAGCGTGCGCAGGAAAGCAGACAGGGACAAATTGTCTGGGGCATTTGAAGGGGTTCCAGGAGGCAGTGAGGACCAGCATCACTTTTCCCCGCTGGCACCTTTGCTGTGGCAGCAAAAGCTGGACGTTTGTCTTTTTTGCTCCGGAGGGCGCCGAAAGTGAAAAAAGGTGCTTTTGAGGATAGACTTTTCAGGAAAGAAGAGAGGGCCAAATTGTCTGGGGCATTCAGGAGGCAGTGGAGAAGCAGCATCACTTTTCCCCCGCTGGCACCTTTGCCTGTGGGCAGGCAAAAAGCTGGGACGTTTTGTCTTTTTTGCTCCGGAGGGCGCCCGAAAGTGAAAAAAAGGTTCTTTTGAGGATAGAGTCCTCAGGAAAGCAGAGAGGGCCAAATTGTCTGGGGCATTTGAAGGGGTTTCCAGGAGGCAGTGAGAAGCAGCATCACTTTTCCCCGCTGGCACCTTTGCTGTGGCAGCAAAAGCTGACGTTTGTTTTTTTTTTGCTCCGGAGGGCGCCGAAAGTGAAAAAAAGGTGCTTTTGAGGATAGACTTTTCAGGAAAGCAGAGAGGGCCAAATTGTCTGGGGCATTTGAAGGGGTTCCAGGAGGCAGTGAGAAGCAGCATCACTTTTCCCCGCTGGCACCTTTGCTGTGGCAGCAAAAGCTGGACGTTTGTCTTTTTTGCTCCAAACAGCGCCGAAAGTGAAAAAGGTGCTTTTGAGGATAGACTTTTTCAGGAAAGCAGAGAGGGCCAAATTGTGTGGGGCATTTGAAGGGGTTCCAGGAGGCAGTGAGAAGCAGCATCACTTTTCCCCGCTGGCACCTTTGCTGTGGCAGCAAAAGCTGGACGTTTGTCTTTTTTGCTCCAAACAGCGCCGAAAGTGAAAAAAAGGTGCTTTTGAGGATAGCGTGCGCAGGAAAGCAGAGAGGGCCCAAATTGTCTGGGCATTTGAAGGGGTTCCAGGAGGCAGTGAGAAGCAGCATCACTTTTCCCCGCTGGCACCTTTGCTGTGGCAGCAAAAGCTGGACGTTTGTCTTTTTTGCTCCAAACAGCGCCGAAAGTGAAAAAAGCTGCTTTTGAGGATAGAGTCCTCAGGAAAGCAGAGAGGGCCAAATTGTCTGGGGCATTTGAAGGGGTTCCAGGAGGCAGTGAGAAGCAGCATCACTTTTCCCCGCTGGCACCTTTGCTGTGGCAGCAAAAGCTGGACGTTTGTCTTTTTTGCTCCAAACAGCGCCGAAAGTGAAAAAAGGTGCTTTTGAGGATAGACTTTTCAGGAAAGCAGAGAGGGCCAAATTGTCTGGGGCATTTGAAGGGGTTCCAGGAGGCAGTGAGAAGCAGCATCACTTTCCCCGCTGGCACCTTTGCTGTGGCAGCAAAAGCTGGACGTTTGTCTTTTTTGCTCCAAACAGCGCCGAAAGTGAAAAAAAGGTGCTTTTGAGGATAGACTTTTCAGGAAAGCAGAGAGGGCCAAATTGTCTGGGGCATTTGAAGGGGTTCCAGGAGGCAGTGAGAAGCAGCATCACTTTTCCCCGCTGGCACCTTTGCTGTGGCAGCAAAAGCTGGACGTTTGTCTTTTTGCTCCAAACAGCGCCGAAAGGTGAAAAAAGGTGCTTTTGAGGATAGACTTTTCAGGAAAGCAGAGAGGGCCAAATTGTCTGGGGCATTTGAAGGGGTTCCAGGAGCAGTGAGGACCAGCATCACTTTTCCCCGCTGGCACCTTTGCTGTGGCAGCAAAAGCTGGACGTTTGTCTTTTTTGCTCCGGAGGGCGCCGAAAGTGAAAAAAGGTGCTTTTGAGGATAGAGTCCTCAGGAAAGCAGAGAGGGCCAAATTGTCTGGGGCATTTGAAGGGGTTCCAGGAGGCAGTGAGAAGCAGCATCACTTTTCCCCGCTGGCACCTTTGCTGTGGCAGCAAAAGCTGGACGTTTGTCTTTTTTGCTCCAAACAGCGCCGAAAGTGAAAAAAGGTGCTTTTGAGGATAGACTTTTCAGGAAAGCAGAGAGGGCCAAATTGTCTGGGGCATTTGAAGGGGTTCCAGGAGGCAGTGAGAAGCAGCATCACTTTTCCCCGCTGGCACCTTTGCTGTGGCAGCAAAAGCTGGACGTTTGTCTTTTTTGCTCCAAACAGCGCCGAAAGTGAAAAAAGGTGCTTTTGAGGATAGAGTCCTCAGGAAAGCAGAGAGGGCCTAATTGTCTGGGGCATTTGAAGGGGTTCCAGGAGGCAGTGAGAAGCAGCATCACTTTTCCCCGCTGGCACCTTTGCTGTGGCAGCAAAAGCTGGACGTTTGTCTTTTTTGCTCCAAACAGCGCCGAAAGTGAAAAAAGGTGCTTTTGAGGATAGAGTGCGCAGGAAAGCAGAGAGGGCCTAATTGTCTGGGGCATTTGAAGGGGTTCCAGGAGGCAGTGAGGACCAGCATCACTTTTCCCCGCTGGCACCTTTGCTGTGGCAGCAAAAGCTGGACGTTTGTCTTTTTTGCTCCGGAGGGCGCCGAAAGTGAAAAAAGGTGCTTTTGAGGATAGAGTGCGCAGGAAAGCAGAGAGGGCCAAATTGTGTGGGGCATTTGAAGGGGTTCCAGGAGGCAGTGAGAAGCAGCATCACTTTTCCCCGCTGGCACCTTTGCTGTGGCAGCAAAAGCTGGACGTTTGTCTTTTTTGCTCCAAACAGCGCCGAAAGTGAAAAAAGGTGCTTTTGAGGATAGACTTTTCAGGAGAGCAGAGAGGGCCAAATTGTGTGGGGCATTTGAAGGGGTTCCAGGAGGCAGTGAGAAGCAGCATCACTTTTCCCCGCTGGCACCTTTGCTGTGGCAGCAAAAGCTGGACGTTTGTCTTTTTTGCTCCAAACAGCGCCGAAAGTGAAAAAAGGTGCTTTTGAGGATAGCGTGCGCAGGAAAGCAGAGAGGGCCAAATTGTCTGGGGCATTTGAAGGGGTTCCAGGAGGCAGTGAGAAGCAGCATCACTTTTCCCCGCTGGCACCTTTGCTGTGGCAGCAAAAGCTGGACGTTTGTCTTTTTTGCTCCAAACAGCGCCGAAAGTGAAAAAAGGTGCTTTTGAGGATAGCGTGCGCAGGAAAGCAGAGAGGGCCAAATTGTCTGGGACATTTGAAGGGGTTCCAGGAGGCAGTGAGAAGCAGCATCACTTTTCCCCGCTGGCACCTTTGCTGTGGCAGCAAAAGCTGGACGTTTGTCTTTTTTGCTCCAAACAGCGCCGAAAGTGAAAAAAGGTGCTTTTGAGGATAGACTTTTCAGGAAAGCAGAGAGGGCCAAATTGTGTGGGACATTTGAAGGGGTTCCAGGAGGCAGTGAGAAGCAGCATCACTTTTCCCCGCTGGCACCTTTGCTGTGGCAGCAAAAGCTGGACGTTTGTCTTTTTTGCTCCAAACAGCGCCGAAAGTGAAAAAAGGTGCTTTTGAGGATAGACTTTTCAGGAGAGCAGAGAGGGCCAAATTTTGTGGGGCATTTGAAGGGGTTCCAGGAGGCAGTGAGAAGCAGCATCACTTTTCCCCGCTGGCACCTTTGCTGTGGCAGCAAAAGCTGGACGTTTGTCTTTTTTGCTCCGGAGGGCGCCGAAAGTGAAAAAAGGTGCTTTTGAGGATAGACTTTTCAGGAAAGCAGAGAGGGCCAAATTGTCTGGGGCATTTGAAGGGGTTCCAGGAGGCAGTGAGAAGCAGCATCACTTTTCCCCGCTGGCACCTTTGCTGTGGCAGCAAAAGCTGGACGTTTGTCTTTTTTGCTCCAAACAGCGCCGAAAGTGAAAAAAGGTGCTTTTGAGGATAGACTTTTCAGGAAAGCAGAGAGGGCCAAATTGTCTGGGGCATTTGAAGGGGTTCCAGGAGGCAGTGAGAAGCAGCATCACTTTTCCCCGCTGGCACCTTTGCTGTGGCAGCAAAAGCTGGACGTTTGTCTTTTTTGCTCCAAACAGCGCCGAAAGTGAAAAAAGGTGCTTTTGAGGATAGACTTTTCAGGAAAGCAGAGAGGGCCAAATTGTGTGGGGCATTTGAAGGGGTTCCAGGAGGCAGTGAGAAGCAGCATCACTTTTCCCCGCTGGCACCTTTGCTGTGGCAGCAAAAGCTGGACGTTTGTCTTTTTTGCTCCAAACAGCGCCGAAAGTGAAAAAAGGTGCTTTTGAGGATAGACTTTTCAGGAAAGCAGAGAGGGCCAAATTGTCTGGGGCATTTGAAGGGGTTCCAGGAGGCAGTGAGAAGCAGCATCACTTTTCCCCGCTGGCACCTTTGCTGTGGCAGCAAAAGCTGGACGTTTGTCTTTTTTGCTCCAAACAGCGCCGAAAGTGAAAAAAAGTGCTTTTGAGGATAGACTTTTCAGGAAAGCAGAGAGGGCCAAATTGTCTGGGGCATTTGAAGGGGTTCCAGGAGGCAGTGAGAAGCAGCATCACTTTTCCCCGCTGGCACCTTTGCTGTGGCAGCAAAAGCTGGACGTTTGTCTTTTTTGCTCCAAACAGCGCCGAAAGTGAAAAAAGGTGCTTTTGAGGATAGCGTGCGCAGGAAAGCAGACAGGGACAAATTGTCTGGGGCATTTGAAGGGGTTCCAGGAGGCAGTGAGGACCAGCATCACTTTTCCCCGCTGGCACCTTTGCTGTGGCAGCAAAAGCTGGACGTTTGTCTTTTTTGCTCCGGAGGGCGCCGAAAGTGAAAAAAGGTGCTTTTGAGGATAGACTTTTCAGGAAAGAAGAGAGGGCCAAATTGTCTGGGGCATTTGAAGGGGTTCCAGGAGGCAGTGAGAAGCAGCATCACTTTTCCCCGCTGGCACCTTTGCTGTGGCAGCAAAAGCTGGACGTTTGTCTTTTTTGCTCCGGAGGGCGCCGAAAGTGAAAAAAGGTTCTTTTGAGGATAGAGTCCTCAGGAAAGCAGAGAGGGCCAAATTGTCTGGGGCATTTGAAGGGGTTCCAGGAGGCAGTGAGAAGCAGCATCACTTTTCCCCGCTGGCACCTTTGCTGTGGCAGCAAAAGCTGGACGTTTGTTTTTTTTGCTCCGGAGGGCGCCGAAAGTGAAAAAAGGTGCTTTTGAGGATAGACTTTTCAGGAAAGCAGAGAGGGCCAAATTGTGTGGGGCATTTGAAGGGGTTCCAGGAGGCAGTGAGAAGCAGCATCACTTTTCCCCGCTGGCACCTTTGCTGTGGCAGCAAAAGCTGGACGTTTGTCTTTTTTGCTCCAAACAGCGCCGAAAGTGAAAAAAGGTGCTTTTGAGGACAGACTTTTCAGGAAAGCAGAGAGGGCCAAATTGTCTGGGGCATTTGAAGGGGTTCCAGGAGGCAGTGAGAAGCAGCATCACTTTTCCCCGCTGGCACCTTTGCTGTGGCAGCAAAAGCTGGACGTTTGTCTTTTTTGCTCCAAACAGCGCCGAAAGTGAAAAAAGGTGCTTTTGAGGATAGCGTGCGCAGGAAAGCAGAGAGGGCCAAATTGTGTGGGGCATTTGAAGGGGTTCCAGGAGGCAGTGAGAAGCAGCATCACTTTTCCCCGCTGGCACCTTTGCTGTGGCAGCAAAAGCTGGACGTTTGTCTTTTTTGCTCCAAACAGCGCCGAAAGTGAAAAAAGGTGCTTTTGAGGATAGACTTTTCAGGAAAGCAGAGAGGGCCAAATTGTCTGGGGCATTTGAAGGGGTTCCAGGAGGCAGTGAGAAGCAGCATCACTTTTCCCCGCTGGCACCTTTGCTGTGGCAGCAAAAGCTGGACGTTTGTCTTTTTTGCTCCAAACAGCGCCGAAAGTGAAAAAAGGTGCTTTTGAGGATAGACTTTTCAGGAAAGCAGAGAGGGCCAAATTGTGTGGGGCATTTGAAGGGGTTCCAGGAGGCAGTGAGAAGCAGCATCACTTTTCCCCGCTGGCACCTTTGCTGTGGCAGCAAAAGCTGGACGTTTGTCTTTTTTGCTCCAAACAGCGCCGAAAGTGAAAAAAGGTGCTTTTGAGGATAGACTTTTCAGGAAAGCAGAGAGGGCCAAATTGTCTGGGGCATTTGAAGGGGTTCCAGGAGGCAGTGAGAAGCAGCATCACTTTTCCCCGCTGGCACCTTTGCTGTGGCAGCAAAAGCTGGACGTTTGTCTTTTTTGCTCCAAACAGCGCCGAAAGTGAAAAAAGGTGCTTTTGAGGATAGACTTTTCAGGAAAGCAGAGAGGGCCAAATTGTGTGGGGCATTTGAAGGGGTTCCAGGAGGCAGTGAGAAGCAGCATCACTTTTCCCCGCTGGCACCTTTGCTGTGGCAGCAAAAGCTGGACGTTTGTCTTTTTGGCTCCGGAGGGCGCCGAAAGTGAAAAAAGGTGCTTTTGAGGATAGAGTGCGCAGGAAAGCAGAGAGGGCCAAATTGTGTGGGGCATTTGAAGGGGTTCCAGGAGGCAGTGAGAAGCAGCATCACTTTTCCCCGCTGGCACCTTTGCTGTGGCAGCAAAAGCTGGACGTTTGTCTTTTTTGCTCCAAACAGCGCCGAAAGTGAAAAAAGGTGCTTTTGAGGATAGACTTTTCAGGAAAGCAGAGAGGGCCAAATTGTGTGGGGCATTTGAAGGGGTTCCAGGAGGCAGTGAGAAGCAGCATCACTTTTCCCCGCTGGCACCTTTGCTGTGGCAGCAAAAGCTGGACGTTTGTCTTTTTTGCTCCAAACAGCGCCGAAAGTGAAAAAAGGTGCTTTTGAGGATAGACTTTTCAGGAAAGCAGAGAGGGCCAAATTGTCTGGGGCATTTGAAGGGGTTCCAGGAGGCAGTGAGAAGCAGCATCACTTTTCCCCGCTGGCACCTTTGCTGTGGCAGCAAAAGCTGGACGTTTGTCTTTTTTGCTCCAAACAGCGCCGAAAGTGAAAAAAGGTGCTTTTGAGGATAGACTTTTCAGGAAAGCAGAGAGGGCCAAATTGTGTGGGGCATTTGAAGGGGTTCCAGGAGGCAGTGAGAAGCAGCATCACTTTTCCCCTCTGGCACCTTTGCTGTGGCAGCAAAAGCTGGACGTTTGTCTTTTTTGCTCCAAACAGCGCCGAAAGTGAAAAAAGGTGCTTTTGAGGATAGACTTTTCAGGAGAGCAGAGAGGGCCAAATTGTCTGGGGCATTTGAAGGGGTTCCAGGAGGCAGTGAGAAGCAGCATCACTTTTCCCCGCTGGCACCTTTGCTGTGGCAGCAAAAGCTGGACGTTTGTCTTTTTTGCTCCAAACAGCGCCGAAAGTGAAAAAAGGTGCTTTTGAGGATAGACTTTTCAGGAAAGCAGAGAGGGCCAAATTGTCTGGGGCATTTGAAGGGGTTCCAGGAGGCAGTGAGAAGCAGCATCACTTTTCCCCGCTGGCACCTTTGCTGTGGCAGCAAAAGCTGGACGTTTGTCTTTTTTGCTCCAAACAGCGCCGAAAGTGAAAAAAGGTGCTTTTGAGGATAGACTTTTCAGGAAAGCAGAGAGGGCCAAATTGTGTGGGGCATTTGAAGGGGTTCCAGGAGGCAGTGAGAAGCAGCATCACTTTTCCCCGCTGGCACCTTTGCTGTGGCAGCAAAAGCTGGACGTTTGTCTTTTTTGCTCCAAACAGCGCCGAAAGTGAAAAAAGGTGCTTTTGAGGATAGACTTTTCAGGAAAGCAGAGAGGGCCAAATTGTGTGGGGCATTTGAAGGGGTTCCAGGAGGCAGTGAGAAGCAGCATCACTTTTCCCCGCTGGCACCTTTGCTGTGGCAGCAAAAGCTGGACGTTTGTCTTTTTTGCTCCAAACAGCGCCGAAAGTGAAAAAAGGTGCTTTTGAGGATAGACTTTTCAGGAAAGCAGAGAGGGCCAAATTGTGTGGGGCATTTGAAGGGGTTCCAGGAGGCAGTGAGAAGCAGCATCACTTTTCCCCGCTGGCACCTTTGCTGTGGCAGCAAAAGCTGGACGTTTGTCTTTTTTGCTCCAAACAGCGCCGAAAGTGAAAAAAGGTGCTTTTGAGGATAGCGTGCGCAGGAAAGCAGACAGGGACAAATTGTCTGGGGCATTTGAAGGGGTTCCAGGAGGCAGTGAGGACCAGCATCACTTTTCCCCGCTGGCACCTTTGCTGTGGCAGCAAAAGCTGGACGTTTGTCTTTTTTGCTCCGGAGGGCGCCGAAAGTGAAAAAAGGTGCTTTTGAGGATAGACTTTTCAGGAAAGAAGAGAGGGCCAAATTGTCTGGGGCATTTGAAGGGGTTCCAGGAGGCAGTGAGAAGCAGCATCACTTTTCCCCGCTGGCACCTTTGCTGTGGCAGCAAAAGCTGGACGTTTGTCTTTTTTGCTCCAAACAGCGCCGAAAGTGAAAAAAGGTGCTTTTGAGGATAGAGTCCTCAGGAAAGCAGAGAGGGCCAAATTGTGTGGGGCATTTGAAGGGGTTCCAGGAGGCAGTGAGAAGCAGCATCACTTTTCCCCGCTGGCACCTTTGCTGTGGCAGCAAAAGCTGGACGTTTGTTTTTTTTGCTCCGGAGGGCGCCGAAAGTGAAAAAAGGTGCTTTTGAGGATAGACTTTTCAGGAAAGCAGAGAGGGCCAAATTGTGTGGGGCATTTGAAGGGGTTCCAGGAGGCAGTGAGAAGCAGCATCACTTTTCCCCGCTGGCACCTTTGCTGTGGCAGCAAAAGCTGGACGTTTGTCTTTTTTGCTCCAAACAGCGCCGAAAGTGAAAAAAGGTGCTTTTGAGGATAGACTTTTCAGGAAAGCAGAGAGGGCCAAATTGTCTGGGGCATTTGAAGGGGTTCCAGGAGGCAGTGAGAAGCAGCATCACTTTTCCCCGCTGGCACCTTTGCTGTGGCAGCAAAAGCTGGACGTTTGTCTTTTTTGCTCCAAACAGCGCCGAAAGTGAAAAAAGGTGCTTTTGAGGATAGCGTGCGCAGGAAAGCAGAGAGGGCCAAATTGTGTGGGGCATTTGAAGGGGTTCCAGGAGGCAGTGAGAAGCAGCATCACTTTTCCCCGCTGGCACCTTTGCTGTGGCAGCAAAAGCTGGACGTTTGTCTTTTTTGCTCCAAACAGCGCCGAAAGTGAAAAAAGGTGCTTTTGAGGATAGACTTTTCAGGAAAGCAGAGAGGGCCAAATTGTGTGGGGCATTTGAAGGGGTTCCAGGAGGCAGTGAGAAGCAGCATCACTTTTCCCCGCTGGCACCTTTGCTGTGGCAGCAAAAGCTGGACGTTTGTCTTTTTTGCTCCAAACAGCGCCGAAAGTGAAAAAAGGTGCTTTTGAGGATAGACTTTTCAGGAAAGCAGAGAGGGCCAAATTGTGTGGGGCATTTGAAGGGGTTCCAGGAGGCAGTGAGAAGCAGCATCACTTTTCCCCGCTGGCACCTTTGCTGTGGCAGCAAAAGCTGGACGTTTGTCTTTTTTGCTCCAAACAGCGCCGAAAGTGAAAAAAGGTGCTTTTGAGGATAGACTTTTCAGGAAAGCAGAGAGGGCCAAATTGTCTGGGGCATTTGAAGGGGTTCCAGGAGGCAGTGAGGACCAGCATCACTTTTCCCCGCTGGCACCTTTGCTGTGGCAGCAAAAGCTGGACGTTTGTCTTTTTTGCTCCGGAGGGCGCCGAAAGTGAAAAAAGGTGCTTTTGAGGATAGACTTTTCAGGAAAGCAGAGAGGGCCAAATTGTGTGGGGCATTTGAAGGGGTTCCAGGAGGCAGTGAGAAGCAGCATCACTTTTCCCCGCTGGCACCTTTGCTGTGGCAGCAAAAGCTGGACGTTTGTCTTTTTTGCTCCAAACAGCGCCGAAAGTGAAAAAAGGTGCTTTTGAGGATAGACTTTTCAGGAAAGCAGAGAGGGCCAAATTGTGTGGGGCATTTGAAGGGGTTCCAGGAGGCAGTGAGAAGCAGCATCACTTTTCCCCGCTGGCACCTTTGCTGTGGCAGCAAAAGCTGGACGTTTGTCTTTTTGGCTCCGGAGGGCGCCGAAAGTGAAAAAAGGTGCTTTTGAGGATAGAGTGCGCAGGAAAGCAGAGAGGGCCAAATTGTCTGGGGCATTTGAAGGGGTTCCAGGAGGCAGTGAGAAGCAGCATCACTTTTCCCCGCTGGCACCTTTGCTGTGGCAGCAAAAGCTGGACGTTTGTCTTTTTTGCTCCAAACAGCGCCGAAAGTGAAAAAAGGTGCTTTTGAGGATAGACTTTTCAGGAAAGCAGAGAGGGCCAAATTGTCTGGGGCATTTGAAGGGGTTCCAGGAGGCAGTGAGGACCAGCATCACTTTTCCCCGCTGGCACCTTTGCTGTGGCAGCAAAAGCTGGACGTTTGTCTTTTTTGCTCCGGAGGGCGCCGAAAGTGAAAAAAGGTGCTTTTGAGGATAGAGTCCTCAGGAAAGCAGAGAGGGCCAAATTGTCTGGGGCATTTGAAGGGGTTCCAGGAGGCAGTGAGAAGCAGCATCACTTTTCCCCGCTGGCACCTTTGCTGTGGCAGCAAAAGCTGGACGTTTGTCTTTTTTGCTCCGGAGGGCGCCGAAAGTGAAAAAAGGTTCTTTTGAGGATAGAGTCCTCAGGAAAGCAGAGAGGGCCAAATTGTCTGGGGCATTTGAAGGGGTTCCAGGAGGCAGTGAGAAGCAGCATCACTTTTCCCCGCTGGCACCTTTGCTGTGGCAGCAAAAGCTGGACGTTTGTCTTTTTTGCTCCAAACAGCGCCGAAAGTGAAAAAAGGTGCTTTTGAGGATAGACTTTTCAGGAAAGCAGAGAGGGCCAAATTGTGTGGGGCATTTGAAGGGGTTCCAGGAGGCAGTGAGAAGCAGCATCACTTTTCCCCGCTGGCACCTTTGCTGTGGCAGCAAAAGCTGGACGTTTGTCTTTTTTGCTCCAAACAGCGCCGAAAGTGAAAAAAGGTGCTTTTGAGGATAGACTTTTCAGGAAAGCAGAGAGGGCCAAATTGTGTGGGGCATTTGAAGGGGTTCCAGGAGGCAGTGAGAAGCAGCATCACTTTTCCCCGCTGGCACCTTTGCTGTGGCAGCAAAAGCTGGACGTTTGTCTTTTTTGCTCCAAACAGCGCCGAAAGTGAAAAAAGGTGCTTTTGAGGATAGACTTTTCAGGAAAGCAGAGAGGGCCAAATTGTCTGGGGCATTTGAAGGGGTTCCAGGAGGCAGTGAGGACCAGCATCACTTTTCCCCGCTGGCACCTTTGCTGTGGCAGCAAAAGCTGGACGTTTGTCTTTTTTGCTCCGGAGGGCGCCGAAAGTGAAAAAAGGTGCTTTTGAGGATAGACTTTTCAGGAAAGCAGAGAGGGCCAAATTGTGTGGGGCATTTGAAGGGGTTCCAGGAGGCAGTGAGAAGCAGCATCACTTTTCCCCGCTGGCACCTTTGCTGTGGCAGCAAAAGCTGGACGTTTGTCTTTTTTGCTCCAAACAGCGCCGAAAGTGAAAAAAGGTGCTTTTGAGGATAGACTTTTCAGGAAAGCAGAGAGGGCCAAATTGTGTGGGGCATTTGAAGGGGTTCCAGGAGGCAGTGAGAAGCAGCATCACTTTTCCCCGCTGGCACCTTTGCTGTGGCAGCAAAAGCTGGACGTTTGTCTTTTTTGGCTCCGGAGGGCGCCGAAAGTGAAAAAAGGTGCTTTTTGAGGATAGAGTGCGCAGGAAAGCAGAGAGGGCCAAATTGTCTGGGGCATTTGAAGGGGTTCCAGGAGGCAGTGAGAAGCAGCATCACTTTTCCCCGCTGGCACCTTTGCTGTGGCAGCAAAAGCTGGACGTTTGTCTTTTTTGCTCCAAACAGCGCCGAAAGTGAAAAAAGGTGCTTTTGAGGATAGACTTTTCAGGAAAGCAGAGAGGGCCAAATTGTCTGGGGCATTTGAAGGGGTTCCAGGAGGCAGTGAGGACCAGCATCACTTTTCCCCGCTGGCACCTTTGCTGTGGCAGCAAAAGCTGGACGTTTGTCTTTTTTGCTCCGGAGGGCGCCGAAAGTGAAAAAAGGTGCTTTTGAGGATAGAGTCCTCAGGAAAGCAGAGAGGGCCAAATTGTCTGGGGCATTTGAAGGGGTTCCAGGAGGCAGTGAGAAGCAGCATCACTTTTCCCCGCTGGCACCTTTGCTGTGGCAGCAAAAGCTGGACGTTTGTCTTTTTTGCTCCAAACAGCGCCGAAAGTGAAAAAAGGTGCTTTTGAGGATAGACTTTTCAGGAAAGCAGAGAGGGCCAAATTGTCTGGGGCATTTGAAGGGGTTCCAGGAGGCAGTGAGGACCAGCATCACTTTTCCCCGCTGGCACCTTTGCTGTGGCAGCAAAAGCTGGACGTTTGTCTTTTTTGCTCCAAACAGCGCCGAAAGTGAAAAAAGGTGCTTTTGAGGATAGACTTTTCAGGAAAGCAGAGAGGGCCAAATTGTGTGGGGCATTTGAAGGGGTTCCAGGAGGCAGTGAGGACCAGCATCACTTTTCCCCGCTGGCACCTTTGCTGTGGCAGCAAAAGCTGGACGTTTGTCTTTTTTGCTCCAAACAGCGCCGAAAGTGAAAAAAGGTGCTTTTGAGGATAGAGTGCGCAGGAAAGCAGAGAGGGCCAAATTGTGTGGGGCATTTGAAGGGGTTCCAGGAGGCAGTGAGAAGCAGCATCACTTTTCCCCGCTGGCACCTTGCTGTGGCAGCAAAAGCTGGACGTTTGTCTTTTTTGCTCCAAACAGCGCCGAAAGTGAAAAAAGGTGCTTTTGAGGATAGACTTTCAGGAAAGCAGAGAGGGCCAAATTGTGTGGGGCCATTTGAAGGGTTCCAGGAGGCAGTGAGAAGCAGCATCACTTTTCCCCGCTGGCACCTTTGCTGTGGCAGCAAAAGCTGGACGTTTGTCTTTTTTGCTCCAAACAGCGCCGAAAGTGAAAAAAGGTGCTTTTGAGGATAGACTTTTCAGGAAAGCAGAGAGGGCCAAATTATCTGGGGCATTTGAAGGGGTTCCAGGAGGCAGTGAGAAGCAGCATCACTTTTCCCCGCTGGCACCTTTGCTGTGGCAGCAAAAGCTGGACGTTTGTCTTTTTTGCTCCAAACAGCGCCGAAAGTGAAAAAAGGTGCTTTTGAGGATAGCGTGCGCAGGAAAGCAGAGAGGGCCAAATTGTGTGGGGCATTTGAAGGGGTTCCAGGAGGCAGTGAGAAGCAGCATCACTTTTCCCCGCTGGCACCTTTGCTGTGGCAGCAAAAGCTGGACGTTTGTCTTTTTTGCTCCAAACAGCGCCGAAAGTGAAAAAAGGTGCTTTTGAGGATAGCGTGCGCAGGAAAGCAGAGAGGGCCAAATTGTCTGGGGCATTTGAAGGGGTTCCAGGAGGCAGTGAGAAGCAGCATCACTTTTCCCCGCTGGCACCTTTGCTGTGGCAGCAAAAGCTGGACGTTTGTCTTTTTTGCTCCAAACAGCGCCGAAAGTGAAAAAAGGTGCTTTTGAGGATAGACTTTTCAGGAAAGCAGAGAGGGCCAAATTGTCTGGGGCATTTGAAGGGGTTCCAGGAGGCAGTGAGAAGCAGCATCACTTTTCCCCGCTGGCACCTTTGCTGTGGCAGCAAAAGCTGGACGTTTGTCTTTTTTGCTCCAAACAGCGCCGAAAGTGAAAAAAGGTGCTTTTGAGGATAGAGCGCGCAGGAAAGCAGAGAGGGCCAAATTGTGTGGGGCATTTGAAGGGGTTCCAGGAGGCAGTGAGAAGCAGCATCACTTTTCCCCGCTGGCACCTTTGCTGTGGCAGCAAAAGCTGGACGTTTGTCTTTTTTGCTCCAAACAGCGCCGAAAGTGAAAAAAGGTGCTTTTGAGGATAGAGCGCGCAGGAAAGCAGAGAGGGCCAAATTGTGTGGGGCATTTGAAGGGGTTCCAGGAGGCAGTGAGAAGCAGCATCACTTTTCCCGCTGGCACCTTTGCTGTGGCAGCAAAAGCTGGACGTTTGTCTTTTTTGCTCCAAACAGCGCCGAAAGTGAAAAAAGGTGCTTTTGAGGATAGACTTTTCAGGAAAGCAGAGAGGGCCAAATTGTCTGGGGCATTTGAAGGGGTTCCAGGAGGCAGTGAGAAGCAGCATCACTTTTTCCCCGCTGGCACCTTTGCTGTGGCAGCAAAAGCTGGACGTTTGTCTTTTTTGCTCCAAACAGCGCCGAAAGTGAAAAAAGGTGCTTTTGAGGATAGACTTTTCAGGAAAGCAGAGAGGGCCAAATTGTCTGGGGCATTTGAAGGGGTTCCAGGAGGCAGTGAGGACCAGCATCACTTTTCCCCGCTGGCACCTTTGCTGTGGCAGCAAAAGCTGGACGTTTGTCTTTTTTGCTCCAAACAGCGCCGAAAGTGAAAAAAGGTGCTTTTAAGGATAGACTTTTCAGGAGAGCAGAGAGGGCCAAATTGTCTGGGGCAT
This sequence comes from Vanellus vanellus, assembly GCF_965231255.1. Taxonomy (NCBI): domain Eukaryota; kingdom Metazoa; phylum Chordata; class Aves; order Charadriiformes; family Charadriidae; genus Vanellus; species Vanellus vanellus. The sequence goes on along the minus strand of NW_028127285.1, from coordinate 36,279 downwards.
TTGAAGGGGTTCCAGGAGGCAGTGAGAAGCAGCATCACTTTTCCCCGCTGGCACCTTTGCTGTGGCAGCAAAAGCTGGACGTTTGTCTTTTTTGCTCCAAACAGCGCCGAAAGTGAAAAAAGGTGCTTTTGAGGATAGACTTTTCAGGAAAGCAGAGAGGGCCAAATTGTCTGGGGCATTTGAAGGGGTTCCAGGAGGCAGTGAGAAGCAGCATCACTTTTCCCCGCTGGCACCTTTGCTGTGGCAGCAAAAGCTGGACGTTTGTCTTTTTTTGCTCCAAACAGCGCCGAAAGTGAAAAAAGGTGCTTTTGAGGATAGAGCGCGCAGGAAAGCAGAGAGGGCCAAATTGTCTGGGGCATTTGAAGGGGTTCCAGGAGGCAGTGAGAAGCAGCATCACTTTTCCCCGCTGGCACCTTTGCTGTGGCAGCAAAAGCTGGACGTTTGTCTTTTTTGCTCCAAACAGCGCCGAAAGTGAAAAAAGGTGCTTTTGAGGATAGAGCGCGCAGGAAAGCAGAGAGGGCCAAATTGTCTGGGGCATTTGAAGGGGTTCCAGGAGGCAGTGAGAAGCAGCATCACTTTTCCCCGCTGGCACCTTTGCTGTGGCAGCAAAAGCTGGACGTTTGTCTTTTTTGCTCCGGAGGGCGCCGAAAGTGAAAAAAGGTGCTTTTGAGGATAGACTTTTCAGGAAAGCAGAGAGGGCCAAATTGTGTGGGGCATTTGAAGGGGTTCCAGGAGGCAGTGAGAAGCAGCATCACTTTTCCCCGCTGGCACCTTTGCTGTGGCAGCAAAAGCTGGACGTTTGTCTTTTTTGCTCCAAACAGCGCCGAAAGTGAAAAAAGGTGCTTTTGAGGATAGCGTGCGCAGGAAAGCAGACAGGGACAAATTGTCTGGGGCATTTGAAGGGGTTCCAGGAGGCAGTGAGGACCAGCATCACTTTTCCCCGCTGGCACCTTTGCTGTGGCAGCAAAAGCTGGACGTTTGTCTTTTTTGCTCCGGAGGGCGCCGAAAGTGAAAAAAGGTGCTTTTGAGGATAGACTTTTCAGGAAAGCAGAGAGGGCCAAATTGTCTGGGGCATTTGAAGGGGTTCCAGGAGGCAGTGAGAAGCAGCATCACTTTTCCCCGCTGGCACCTTTGCTGTGGCAGCAAAAGCTGGACGTTTGTCTTTTTTGCTCCGGAGGGCGCCGAAAGTGAAAAAAGGTTCTTTTGAGGATAGAGTCCTCAGGAAAGCAGAGAGGGCCAAATTGTCTGGGGCATTTGAAGGGGTTCCAGGAGGCAGTGAGAAGCAGCATCACTTTTCCCCGCTGGCACCTTTGCTGTGGCAGCAAAAGCTGGACGTTTGTTTTTTTTGCTCCGGAGGGCGCCGAAAGTGAAAAAAGGTGCTTTTGAGGATAGACTTTTCAGGAAAGCAGAGAGGGCCAAATTGTGTGGGGCATTTGAAGGGGTTCCAGGAGGCAGTGAGAAGCAGCATCACTTTTCCCCGCTGGCACCTTTGCTGTGGCAGCAAAAGCTGGACGTTTGTCTTTTTTGCTCCAAACAGCGCCGAAAGTGAAAAAAGGTGCTTTTGAGGATAGACTTTTCAGGAAAGCAGAGAGGGCCAAATTGTGTGGGGCATTTGAAGGGGTTCCAGGAGGCAGTGAGAAGCAGCATCACTTTTCCCCGCTGGCACCTTTGCTGTGGCAGCAAAAGCTGGACGTTTGTCTTTTTTGCTCCAAACAGCGCCGAAAGTGAAAAAAGGTGCTTTTGAGGATAGCGTGCGCAGGAAAGCAGAGAGGGCCAAATTGTCTGGGGCATTTGAAGGGGTTCCAGGAGGCAGTGAGAAGCAGCATCACTTTTCCCCGCTGGCACCTTTGCTGTGGCAGCAAAAGCTGGACGTTTGTCTTTTTTGCTCCGGAGGGCGCCGAAAGTGAAAAAAGGTGCTTTTGAGGCTAGAGTGCGCAGGAAAGCAGAGAGGGCCAAATTGTCTGGGGCATTTGAAGGGGTTCCAGGAGGCAGTGAGGACCAGCATCACTTTTCCCCGCTGGCACCTTTGCTGTGGCAGCAAAAGCTGGACGTTTGTCTTTTTTGCTCCAAACAGCGCCGAAAGTGAAAAAAGGTGCTTTTGAGGATAGACTTTTCAGGAAAGCAGAGAGGGCCAAATTGTCTGGGGCATTTGAAGGGGTTCCAGGAGGCAGTGAGGACCAGCATCACTTTTCCCCGCTGGCACCTTTGCTGTGGCAGCAAAAGCTGGACGTTTGTCTTTTTTGCTGCAAACAGCGCCGAAAGTGAAAAAAGGTGCTTTTGAGGATAGACTTTTCAGGAAAGCAGAGAGGGCCAAATTGTCTGGGGCATTTGAAGGGGTTCCAGGAGGCAGTGAGAAGCAGCATCACTTTTCCCCGCTGGCACCTTTGCTGTGGCAGCAAAAGCTGGACGTTTGTCTTTTTTGCTCCAAACAGCGCCGAAAGTGAAAAAAGGTGCTTTTGAGGATAGACTTTTCAGGAAAGCAGAGAGGGCCAAATTGTGTGGGGCATTTGAAGGGGTTCCAGGAGGCAGTGAGAAGCAGCATCACTTTTCCCCGCTGGCACCTTTGCTGTGGCAGCAAAAGCTGGACTTTTGTCTTTTTTGCTCCAAACAGCGCCGAAAGTGAAAAAAGGTGCTTTTGAGGATAGCGTGCGCAGGAAAGCAGAGAGGGCCAAATTGTCTGGGGCATTTGAAGGGGTTCCAGGAGGCAGTGAGAAGCAGCATCACTTTTCCCCGCTGGCACCTTTGCTGTGGCAGCAAAAGCTGGACGTTTGTCTTTTTTGCTCCAAACAGCGCCGAAAGTGAAAAAAGGTGCTTTTGAGGATAGAGTGCGCAGGAAAGCAGAGAGGACCAAATTGTGTGGGGCATTTGAAGGGGTTCCAGGAGGCAGTGAGGACCAGCATCACTTTTCCCCGCTGGCACCTTTGCTGTGGCAGCAAAAGCTGGACGTTTGTCTTTTTTGCTCCAAACAGCGCCGAAAGTGAAAAAAGGTGCTTTTGAGGATAGACTTTTCAGGAAAGCAGAGAGGGCCAAATTGTCTGGGGCATTTGAAGGGGTTCCAGGAGGCAGTGAGAAGCAGCATCACTTTTCCCCGCTGGCACCTTTGCTGTGGCAGCAAAAGCTGGACGTTTGTCTTTTTTGCTCCAAACAGCGCCGAAAGTGAAAAAAGGTGCTTTTGAGGATAGAGTGCGCAGGAAAGCAGAGAGGGCCAAATTGCTGGGGCATTTGAAGGGGTTCCAGGAGGCAGTGAGGACCAGCATCACTTTTCCCCGCTGGCACCTTTGCTGTGGCAGCAAAAGCTGGACGTTTGTCTTTTTTGCTCCAAACAGCGCCGAAAGTGAAAAAAGGTGCTTTTGAGGATAGACTTTTCAGGAAAGCAGAGAGGGCCCAAATTGTCTGGGGCATTTGAAGGGGTTCCAGGAGGCAGTGAGAAGCAGCATCACTTTTCCCCGCTGGCACCTTTGCTGTGGCAGCAAAAGCTGGACGTTTGTCTTTTTTGCTCCAAACAGCGCCGAAAGTGAAAAAAGGTGCTTTTGAGGATAGAGTCCTCAGGAAAGCAGAGAGGGCCAAATTGTCTGGGGCATTTGAAGGGGTTCCAGGAGGCAGTGAGAAGCAGCATCACTTTTCCCCGCTGGCACCTTTGCTGTGGCAGCAAAAGCTGGACGTTTGTCTTTTTTGCTCCGAGGGCGCCGAAAGTGAAAAAAGGTGCTTTTGAGGATAGAGTCCTCAGGAAAGCAGAGAGGGCCAAATTGTCTGGGGCATTTGAAGGGGTTCCAGGAGGCAGTGAGAAGCAGCATCACTTTTCCCCGCTGGCACCTTTGCTGTGGCAGCAAAAGCTGGACGTTTGTCTTTTTTGCTCCAAACAGCGCCGAAAGTGAAAAAAGGTGCTTTTGAGGATAGCGTGCGCAGGAAAGCAGAGAGGGCCAAATTGTGTGGGGCATTTGAAGGGGTTCCAGGAGGCAGTGAGAAGCTGCATCACTTTTCCCCGCTGGCACCTTTGCTGTGGCAGCAAAAGCTGGACGTTTGTCTTTTTTGCTCCAAACAGCGCCGAAAGTGAAAAAAGGTGCTTTTGAGGATAGAGTCCTCAGGAAAGCAGAGAGGGCCAAATTGTCTGGGCATTTGAAGGGGTTCCAGGAGGCAGTGAGAAGCAGCATCACTTTTCCCCGCTGGCACCTTTGCTGTGGCAGCAAAAGCTGGACGTTTGTCTTTTTTGCTCCAAACAGCGCCGAAAGTGAAAAAAGGTGCTTTTGAGGATAGCGTGCGCAGGAAAGCAGAGAGGGCCAAATTGTGTGGGGCATTTGAAGGGGTTCCAGGAGGCAGTGAGAAGCTGCATCACTTTTCCCCGCTGGCACCTTTGCTGTGGCAGCAAAAGCTGGACGTTTGTCTTTTTTGCTCCAAACAGCGCCGAAAGTGAAAAAAGGTGCTTTTGAGGATAGAGTCCTCAGGAAAGCAGAGAGGGCCAAATTGTGTGGGGCATTTGAAGGGGTTCCAGGAGGCAGTGAGAAGCAGCATCACTTTTCCCCGCTGGCACCTTTGCTGTGGCAGCAAAAGCTGGACGTTTGTCTTTTTTGCTCCAAACAGCGCCGAAAGTGAAAAAAGGTGCTTTTGAGGATAGCGTGCGCAGGAAAGCAGAGAGGGCCAAATTGTGTGGGGCATTTGAAGGGGTTCCAGGAGGCAGTGAGAAGCAGCATCACTTTTCCCCGCTGGCACCTTTGCTGTGGCAGCAAAAGCTGGACGTTTGTCTTTTTTGCTCCGGAGGGCGCCGAAAGTGAAAAAAGGTGCTTTTGAGGATAGAGTCCTCAGGAAAGCAGAGAGGGCCAAAATTGTCTGGGGCATTTGAAGGGGTTCCAGGAGGCAGTGAGAAGCAGCATCACTTTTCCCCCGCTGGCACCTTTGCTGTGGCAGCAAAAGCTGGACGTTTGTCTTTTTTGCTCCAAACAGCGCCGAAAGTGAAAAAAGGTGCTTTTGAGGATAGCGTGCGCAGAAAGCAGAGAGGGCCAAATTGTGTGGGGCATTTGAAGGGGTTCCAGGAGGCAGTGAGAAGCAGCATCACTTTTCCCCGCTGGCACCTTTGCTGTGGCAGCAAAAGCTGGACGTTTGTCTTTTTTGCTCCAAACAGCGCCGAAAGTGAAAAAAGGTGCTTTTGAGGATAGCGTGCGCAGGAAAGCAGAGAGGGCCAAATTGTGTGGGGCATTTGAAGGGGTTCCAGGAGGCAGTGAGAAGCTGCATCACTTTTCCCCCGCTGGCACCTTTGCTGTGGCAGCAAAAGCTGGACGTTTGTCTTTTTTTGCTCCAAACAGCGCCGAAAGTGAAAAAAGGTGCTTTTGAGGATAGAGTCCTCAGGAAAGCAGAGAGGGCCAAATTGTCTGGGGCATTTGAAGGGGTTCCAGGAGGCAGTGAGAAGCAGCATCACTTTTCCCCGCTGGCACCTTTGCTGTGGCAGCAAAAGCTGGACGTTTGTCTTTTTTGCTCCAAACAGCGCCGAAAGTGAAAAAAGGTGCTTTTGAGGATAGCGTGCGCAGGAAAGCAGAGAGGGCCAAATTGTGTGGGCATTTGAAGGGGTTCCAGGAGGCAGTGAGAAGCTGCATCACTTTTCCCCGCTGGCACCTTTGCTGTGGCAGCAAAAGCTGGACGTTTGTCTTTTTTGCTCCAAACAGCGCCGAAAGTGAAAAAAGGTGCTTTTGAGGATAGAGTCCTCAGGAAAGCAGAGAGGGCCAAATTGTGTGGGGCATTTGAAGGGGTTCCAGGAGGCAGTGAGAAGCAGCATCACTTTTCCCCGCTGGCACCTTTGCTGTGGCAGCAAAAGCTGGACGTTTTGTCTTTTTTGCTCCAAACAGCGCCGAAAGTGAAAAAAGGTGCTTTTGAGGATAGCGTGCGCAGGAAAGCAGAGAGGGCCAAATTGTGTGGGGCATTTGAAGGGGTTCCAGGAGGCAGTGAGAAGCAGCATCACTTTTCCCCGCTGGCACCTTTGCTGTGGCAGCAAAAGCTGGACGTTTGTCTTTTTTGCTCCAAACAGCGCCGAAAGTGAAAAAAGGTGCTTTTGAGGATAGCGTGCGCAGGAAGCAGAGAGGGCCAAATTGTCTGGGGCATTTGAAGGGGTTCCAGGAGGCAGTGAGAAGCAGCATCACTTTTCCCCGCTGGCACATTTGCTGTGGCAGCAAAAGCTGGACGTTTGTCTTTTTTGCTCCGGAGGGCGCCGAAAGTGAAAAAGGTGCTTTTTGAGGCTAGAGTGCGCAGGAAAGCAGAGAGGGCCAAATTGTCTGGGGCATTTGAAGGGGTTCCAGGAGGCAGTGAGGACCAGCATCACTTTTCCCCGCTGGCACCTTTGCTGTGGCAGCAAAAGCTGGACGTTTGTCTTTTTTGCTGCAAACAGCGCCGAAAGTGAAAAAAGGTGCTTTTGAGGATAGACTTTTCAGGAAAGCAGAGAGGGCCAAATTGTCTGGGGCATTTGAAGGGGTTCCAGGAGGCAGTGAGAAGCAGCATCACTTTTCCCCGCTGGCACCTTTGCTGTGGCAGCAAAAGCTGGACGTTTGTCTTTTTGCTCCAAACAGCGCCGAAAGTGAAAAAAGGTGCTTTTGAGGATAGACTTTTCAGGAAAGCAGAGAGGGCCAAATTGTCTGGGGCATTTGAAGGGGTTCCAGGAGGCAGTGAGAAGCAGCATCACTTTTCCCCGCTGGCACCTTTGCTGTGGCAGCAAAAGCTGGACTTTTGTCTTTTTTGCTCCAAACAGCGCCGAAAGTGAAAAAAGGTGCTTTTGAGGATAGCGTGCGCAGGAAAGCAGAGAGGGCCAAATTGTGTGGGGCATTTGAAGGGGTTCCAGGAGGCAGTGAGAAGCAGCATCACTTTTCCCCGCTGGCACCTTTGCTGTGGCAGCAAAAGCTGGACGTTTGTCTTTTTTGCTCCAAACAGCGCCGAAAGTGAAAAAAGGTGCTTTTGAGGATAGAGTGCGCAGGAAAGCAGAGAGGACCAAATTGTCTGGGGCATTTGAAGGGGTTCCAGGAGGCAGTGAGGACCAGCATCACTTTTCCCGCTGGCACCTTTGCTGTGGCAGCAAAAGCTGGACGTTTGTCTTTTTTGCTCCAAACAGCGCCGAAAGTGAAAAAAGGTGCTTTTGAGGATAGACTTTTCAGGAAAGCAGAGAGGGCCAAATTGTCTGGGGCATTTGAAGGGGTTCCAGGAGGCAGTGAGAAGCAGCATCACTTTTCCCCGCTGGCACCTTTGCTGTGGCAGCAAAAGCTGGACGTTTGTCTTTTTTGCTCCAAACAGCGCCGAAAGTGAAAAAAGGTGCTTTTGAGGATAGAGTGCGCAGGAAAGCAGAGAGGGCCAAATTGTCTGGGGCATTTGAAGGGGTTCCAGGAGGCAGTGAGGACCAGCATCACTTTTCCCCGCTGGCACCTTTGCTGTGGCAGCAAAAGCTGGACGTTTGTCTTTTTTGCTCCGGAGGGCGCCGAAAGTGAAAAAAGGTGCTTTTGAGGATAGAGTCCTCAGGAAAGCAGAGAGGGGCCAAATTGTCTGGGGCATTTGAAGGGGTTCCAGGAGGCAGTGAGAAGCAGCATCACTTTTCCCCGCTGGCACCTTTGCTGTGGCAGCAAAAGCTGGACGTTTGTCTTTTTTGCTCCAAACAGCGCCGAAAGTGAAAAAAGGTGCTTTTGAGGATAGACTTTTCAGGAAAGCAGAGAGGGCCAAATTGTCTGGGGCATTTGAAGGGGTTCCAGGAGGCAGTGAGAAGCAGCATCACTTTTCCCCGCTGGCACCTTTGCTGTGGCAGCAAAAGCTGGACGTTTGTCTTTTTTGCTCCAAACAGCGCCGAAAGTGAAAAAAGGTGCTTTTGAGGATAGACTTTTCAGGAAAGCAGAGAGGGCCAAATTGTCTGGGGCATTTGAAGGGGTTCCAGGAGGCAGTGAGAAGCAGCATCACTTTTCCCCGCTGGCACCTTTGCTGTGGCAGCAAAAGCTGGACTTTTGTCTTTTTTGCTCCAAACAGCGCCGAAAGTGAAAAAAGGTGCTTTTGAGGATAGCGTGCGCAGGAAAGCAGAGAGGGCCAAATTGTGTGGGGCATTTGAAGGGGTTCCAGGAGGCAGTGAGAAGCAGCATCACTTTTCCCCGCTGGCACCTTTGCTGTGGCAGCAAAAGCTGGACGTTTGTCTTTTTTGCTCCAAACAGCGCCGAAAGTGAAAAAAGGTGCTTTTGAGGATAGAGTGCGCAGGAAAGCAGAGAGGACCAAATTGTCTGGGGCATTTGAAGGGGTTCCAGGAGGCAGTGAGGACCAGCATCACTTTTCCCCGCTGGCACCTTTGCTGTGGCAGCAAAAGCTGGACGTTTGTCTTTTTTGCTCCAAACAGCGCCGAAAGTGAAAAAAGGTGCTTTTGAGGATAGACTTTTCAGGAAAGCAGAGAGGGCCAAATTGTCTGGGGCATTTGAAGGGGTTCCAGGAGGCAGTGAGAAGCAGCATCACTTTTCCCCGCTGGCACCTTTGCTGTGGCAGCAAAAGCTGGACGTTTGTCTTTTTTGCTCCAAACAGCGCCGAAAGTGAAAAAAGGTGCTTTTGAGGATAGAGTGCGCAGGAAAGCAGAGAGGGCCAAATTGTCTGGGGCATTTGAAGGGGTTCCAGGAGGCAGTGAGGACCAGCATCACTTTTCCCCGCTGGCACCTTTGCTGTGGCAGCAAAAGCTGGACGTTTGTCTTTTTTGCTCCGGAGGGCGCCGAAAGTGAAAAAAGGTGCTTTTGAGGATAGAGTCCTCAGGAAAGCAGAGAGGGCCAAATTGTCTGGGGCATTTGAAGGGGTTCCAGGAGGCAGTGAGAAGCAGCATCACTTTTCCCCGCTGGCACCTTTGCTGTGGCAGCAAAAGCTGGACGTTTGTCTTTTTTGCTCCAAACAGCGGCGAAAGTGAAAAAAGGTGCTTTTGAGGATAGACTTTTCAGGAAAGCAGAGAGGGCCAAATTGTGTGGGGCATTTGAAGGGGTTCCAGGAGGCAGTGAGAAGCAGCATCACTTTTCCCCGCTGGCACCTTTGCTGTGGCAGCAAAAGCTGGACGTTTGTCTTTTTTGCTCCAGACAGCGCCGAAAGTGAAAAAAGGTGCTTTTGAGGATAGACTTTTCAGGAAAGCAGAGAGGGCCAAATTGTGTGGGGCATTTGAAGGGGTTCCAGGAGGCAGTGAGGACCAGCATCACTTTTCCCCGCTGGCACCTTTGCTGTGGCAGCAAAAGCTGGACGTTTGTCTTTTTTGCTCCAAACAGCGCCGAAAGTGAAAAAAGGTGCTTTTGAGGATAGACTTTTCAGGAAAGCAGAGAGGGCCAAATTGTGTGGGGCATTTGAAGGGGTTCCAGGAGGCAGTGAGAAGCTGCATCACTTTTCCCCTCTGGCACCTTTGCTGTGGCAGCAAAAGCTGGACGTTTGTCTTTTTTGCTCCAAACAGCGCCGAAAGTGAAAAAAGGTGCTTTTGAGGATAGAGTCCTCAGGAAAGCAGAGAGGGCCAAATTGTCTGGGGCATTTGAAGGGGTTCCAGGAGGCAGTGAGAAGCAGCATCACTTTTCCCCGCTGGCACCTTTGCTGTGGCAGCAAAAGCTGGACGTTTGTCTTTTTTGCTCCAAACAGCGCCGAAAGTGAAAAAAGGTGCTTTTGAGGATAGCGTGCGCAGGAAAGCAGAGAGGGCCAAATTGTCTGGGGCATTTGAAGGGGTTCCAGGAGGCAGTGAGAAGCAGCATCACTTTTCCCCGCTGGCACCTTTGCTGTGGCAGCAAAAGCTGGACGTTTGTCTTTTTTGCTCCAAACAGCGCCGAAAGTGAAAAAAGGTGCTTTTGAGGATAGCGTGCGCAGGAAAGCAGAGAGGGCCAAATTGTCTGGGGCATTTGAAGGGGTTCCAGGAGGCAGTGAGAAGCAGCATCACTTTTCCCCGCTGGCACCTTTGCTGTGGCAGCAAAAGCTGGACGTTTGTCTTTTTTGCTCCGGAGGGCGCCGAAAGTGAAAAAAGGTGCTTTTGAGGCTAGAGTGCGCAGGAAAGCAGAGAGGGCCAAATTGTCTGGGGCATTTGAAGGGGTTCCAGGAGGCAGTGAGGACCAGCATCACTTTTCCCTGCTGGCACCTTTGCTGTGGCAGCAAAAGCTGGACGTTTGTCTTTTTTGCTGCAAACAGCGCCGAAAGTGAAAAAAGGTGCTTTTGAGGATAGACTTTTCAGGAAAGCAGAGAGGGCCAAATTGTCTGGGGCATTTGAAGGGGTTCCAGGAGGCAGTGAGAAGCAGCATCACTTTTCCCCGCTGGCACCTTTGCTGTGGCAGCAAAAGCTGGACGTTTGTCTTTTTTGCTCCAAACAGCGCCGAAAGTGAAAAAAGGTGCTTTTGAGGATAGACTTTTCAGGAAAGCAGAGAGGGCCAAATTGTGTGGGGCATTTGAAGGGGTTCCAGGAGGCAGTGAGAAGCAGCATCACTTTTCCCCGCTGGCACCTTTGCTGTGGCAGCAAAAGCTGGACTTTTGTCTTTTTTGCTCCAAACAGCGCCGAAAGTGAAAAAAGGTGCTTTTGAGGATAGCGTGCGCAGGAAAGCAGAGAGGGCCAAATTGTGTGGGGCATTTGAAGGGGTTCCAGGAGGCAGTGAGAAGCAGCATCACTTTTCCCCGCTGGCACCTTTGCTGTGGCAGCAAAAGCTGGACGTTTGTCTTTTTTGCTCCAAACAGCGCCGAAAGTGAAAAAAGGTGCTTTTGAGGATAGAGTGCGCAGGAAAGCAGAGAGGACCAAATTGTCTGGGGCATTTGAAGGGGTTCCAGGAGGCAGTGAGGACCAGCATCACTTTTCCCCGCTGGCACCTTTGCTGTGGCAGCAAAAGCTGGACGTTTGTCTTTTTTGCTCCAAACAGCGCCGAAAGTGAAAAAAGGTGCTTTTGAGGATAGACTTTTCAGGAAAGCAGAGAGGGCCAAATTGTCTGGGGCATTTGAAGGGGTTCCAGGAGGCAGTGAGGACCAGCATCACTTTTCCCCGCTGGCACCTTTGCTGTGGCAGCAAAAGCTGGACGTTTGTCTTTTTTGCTCCAAACAGCGCCGAAAGTGAAAAAAGGTGCTTTTGAGGATAGACTTTTCAGGAAAGCAGAGAGGGCCAAATTGTCTGGGGCATTTGAAGGGGTTCCAGGAGGCAGTGAGAAGCAGCATCACTTTTCCCCGCTGGCACCTTTGCTGTGGCAGCAAAAGCTGGACGTTTGTCTTTTTTGCTCCAAACAGCGCCGAAAGTGAAAAAAGGTGCTTTTGAGGATAGAGTGCGCAGGAAAGCAGAGAGGGCCAAATTGTCTGGGGCATTTGAAGGGGTTCCAGGAGGCAGTGAGGACCAGCATCACTTTTCCCCGCTGGCACCTTTGCTGTGGCAGCAAAAGCTGGACGTTTGTCTTTTTTGCTCCAAACAGCGCCGAAAGTGAAAAAAGGTGCTTTTGAGGATAGACTTTTCAGGAAAGCAGAGAGGGCCAAATTGTCTGGGGCATTTGAAGGGGTTCCAGGAGGCAGTGAGAAGCAGCATCACTTTTCCCCGCTGGCACCTTTGCTGTGGCAGCAAAAGCTGGACGTTTGTCTTTTTTGCTCCAAACAGCGCCGAAAGTGAAAAAAGGTGCTTTTGAGGATAGAGTCCTCAGGAAAGCAGAGAGGGCCAAATTGTCTGGGGCATTTGAAGGGGTTCCAGGAGGCAGTGAGAAGCAGCATCACTTTTCCCCGCTGGCACCTTTGCTGTGGCAGCAAAAGCTGGACGTTTGTCTTTTTTGCTCCGGAGGGCGCCGAAAGTGAAAAAAGGTGCTTTTGAGGATAGAGTCCTCAGGAAAGCAGAGAGGGCCAAATTGTCTGGGGCATTTGAAGGGGTTCCAGGAGGCAGTGAGAAGCAGCATCACTTTTCCCCGCTGGCACCTTTGCTGTGGCAGCAAAAGCTGGACGTTTGTCTTTTTTGCTCCAAACAGCGCCGAAAGTGAAAAAAGGTGCTTTTGAGGATAGACTTTTCAGGAAAGCAGAGAGGGCCAAATTGTGTGGGGCATTTGAAGGGGTTCCAGGAGGCAGTGAGAAGCAGCATCACTTTTCCCCGCTGGCACCTTTGCTGTGGCAGCAAAAGCTGGACGTTTGTCTTTTTTCCTCCAGACAGCGCCGAAAGTGAAAAAAGGTGCTTTTGAGGATAGACTTTTCAGGAAAGCAGAGAGGGCCAAATTGTCTGGGGCATTTGAAGGGGTTCCAGGAGGCAGTGAGGACCAGCATCACTTTTCCCCGCTGGCACCTTTGCTGTGGCAGCAAAAGCTGGACGTTTGTCTTTTTTGCTCCAAACAGCGCCGAAAGTGAAAAAAGGTGCTTTTGAGGATAGACTTTTCAGGAAAGCAGAGAGGGCCAAATTGTCTGGGGCATTTGAAGGGGTTCCAGGAGGCAGTGAGAAGCTGCATCACTTTTCCCCGCTGGCACCTTTGCTGTGGCAGCAAAAGCTGGACGTTTGTCTTTTTTGCTCCAAACAGCGCCGAAAGTGAAAAAAGGTGCTTTTGAGGATAGACTTTTCAGGAAAGCAGAGAGGGCCAAATTGTGTGGGGCATTTGAAGGGGTTCCAGGAGGCAGTGAGAAGCAGCATCACTTTTCCCCGCTGGCACCTTTGCTGTGGCAGCAAAAGCTGGACGTTTGTCTTTTTTGCTCCAAACAGCGCCGAAAGTGAAAAAAGGTGCTTTTGAGGATAGCGTGCGCAGGAAAGCAGAGAGGGCCAAATTGTCTGGGGCATTTGAAGGGGTTCCAGGAGGCAGTGAGAAGCAGCATCACTTTTCCCCGCTGGCACCTTTGCTGTGGCAGCAAAAGCTGGACGTTTGTCTTTTTTGCTCCAAACAGCGCCGAAAGTGAAAAAAGGTGCTTTTGAGGATAGAGTCCTCAGGAAAGCAGAGAGGGCCAAATTGTCTGGGGCATTTGAAGGGGTTCCAGGAGGCAGTGAGAAGCAGCATCACTTTTCCCCGCTGGCACCTTTGCTGTGGCAGCAAAAGCTGGACGTTTGTCTTTTTTGCTCCAAACAGCGCCGAAAGTGAAAAAAGGTGCTTTTGAGGATAGCGTGCGCAGGAAAGCAGAGAGGGCCAAATTGTCTGGGGCATTTGAAGGGGTTCCAGGAGGCAGTGAGAAGCAGCATCACTTTTCCCCGCTGGCACCTTTGCTGTGGCAGCAAAAGCTGGACGTTTGTCTTTTTTGCTCCAAACAGCGCCGAAAGTGAAAAAAGGTGCTTTTGAGGATAGAGTGCGCAGGAAAGCAGAGAGGGCCAAATTGTCTGGGGCATTTGAAGGGGTTCCAGGAGGCAGTGAGGACCAGCATCACTTTTCCCCGCTGGCACCTTTGCTGTGGCAGCAAAAGCTGGACGTTTGTCTTTTTTGCTCCAAACAGCGCCGAAAGTGAAAAAAGGTGCTTTTGAGGATAGACTTTTCAGGAAAGCAGAGAGGGCCAAATTGTGTGGGGCATTTGAAGGGGTTCCAGGAGGCAGTGAGGACCAGCATCACTTTTCCCCGCTGGCACCTTTGCTGTGGCAGCAAAAGCTGGACGTTTGTCTTTTTTGCTCCAAACAGCGCCGAAAGTGAAAAAAGGTGCTTTTGAGGATAGACTTTTCAGGAAAGCAGAGAGGGCCAAATTGTGTGTGGCATTTGAAGGGGTTCCAGGAGGCAGTGAGGACCAGCATCACTTTTCCCCGCTGGCACCTTTGCTGTGGCAGCAAAAGCTGGACGTTTGTCTTTTTTGCTCCAAACAGCGCCGAAAGTGAAAAAAGGTGCTTTTGAGGATAGACTTTTCAGGAAAGCAGAGAGGGCCAAATTGTCTGGGGCATTTGAAGGGTTCCAGGAGGCAGTGAGAAGCAGCATCACTTTTCCCCGCTGGCACCTTTGCTGTGGCAGCAAAAGCTGGACGTTTGTCTTTTTTGCTCCAAACAGCGCCGAAAGTGAAAAAAGGTGCTTTTGAGGATAGACTTTTCAGGAAAGCAGAGAGGGCCAAATTGTCTGGGGCATTTGAAGGGGTTCCAGGAGGCAGTGAGAAGCAGCATCACTTTTCCCCGCTGGCACCTTTGCTGTGGCAGCAAAAGCTGGACGTTTGTCTTTTTTGCTCCAAACAGCGCCGAAAGTGAAAAAAGGTGCTTTTGAGGATAGGCGGTAGCGCAGAGGAAAGACAGAGAGGGCCAAATTGTCTGGGGCATTTGAAGGGGTTCCAGGAGGCAGTGAGAAGCAGCATCACTTTTCCCCGCTGGCACCTTTGCTGTGGCAGCAAAAGCTGGACGTTTGTCTTTTTTGCTCCAAACAGCGCCGAAAGTGAAAAAAGGTGCTTTTGAGGATAGAGTCCTCAGGAAAGCAGAGAGGGCCAAATTGTCTGGGGCATTTGAAGGGGTTCCAGGAGGCAGTGAGAAGCAGCATCACTTTTCCCCGCTGGCACCTTTGCTGTGGCAGCAAAAGCTGGACGTTTGTCTTTTTTGCTCCAAACAGCGCCGAAAGTGAAAAAAGGTGCTTTGAGGATAGCGTGCGCAGGAAAGCAGAGAGGGCCAAATTGTCTGGGGCATTTGAAGGGGTTCCAGGAGGCAGTGAGAAGCAGCATCACTTTTCCCCGCTGGCACCTTTGCTGTGGCAGCAAAAGCTGGACGTTTGTCTTTTTTGCTCCAAACAGCGCCGAAAGTGAAAAAAGGTGCTTTTGAGGATAGAGTGCGCAGGAAAGCAGAGAGGGCCAAATTGTCTGGGGCATTTGAAGGGGTTCCAGGAGGCAGTGAGGACCAGCATCACTTTTCCCCGCTGGCACCTTTGCTGTGGCAGCAAAAGCTGGACGTTTGTCTTTTTTGCTCCAAACAGCGCCGAAAGTGAAAAAAGGTGCTTTTGAGGATAGACTTTTTCAGGAAAGCAGAGAGGGCCAAATTGTGTGGGGCATTTGAAGGGGTTCCAGGAGGCAGTGAGGACCAGCATCACTTTTCCCCGCTGGCACCTTTGCTGTGGCAGCAAAAGCTGGACGTTTGTCTTTTTTGCTCCAAACAGCGCCGAAAGTGAAAAAAGGTGCTTTTGAGGATAGACTTTTCAGGAAAGCAGAGAGGGCCAAATTGTCTGGGGCATTTGAAGGGGTTCCAGGAGGCAGTGAGGACCAGCATCACTTTTCCCCGCTGGCACCTTTGCTGTGGCAGCAAAAGCTGGACGTTTGTCTTTTTTGCTCCAAACAGCGCCGAAAGTGAAAAAAGGTGCTTTTGAGGATAGACTTTTCAGGAAAGCAGAGAGGGCCAAATTGTCTGGGGCATTTGAAGGGGTTCCAGGAGGCAGTGAGAAGCAGCATCACTTTTCCCCGCTGGCACCTTTGCTGTGGCAGCAAAAGCTGGACGTTTGTCTTTTTTGCTCCAAACAGCGCCGAAAGTGAAGAAAGGTGCTTTTGAGGATAGACTTTTCAGGAAAGCAGAGAGGGCCAAATTGTCTGGGGCATTTGAAGGGGTTCCAGGAGGCAGTGAGAAGCAGCATCACTTTTCCCCGCTGGCACCTTTGCTGTGGCAGCAAAAGCTGGACGTTTGTCTTTTTTGCTCCAAACAGCGCCGAAAGTGAAAAAAGGTGCTTTTGAGGATAGCGTGCGCAGGAAAGCAGAGAGGGCCAAATTGTCTGGGGCATTTGAAGGGGTTCCAGGAGGCAGTGAGAAGCAGCATCACTTTTCCCCGCTGGCACCTTTGCTGTGGCAGCAAAAGCTGGACGTTTGTCTTTTTTGCTCCAAACAGCGCCGAAAGTGAAAAAAGGTGCTTTTGAGGATAGAGTGCGCAGGAAAGCAGAGAGGGCCAAATTGTGTGGGGCATTTGAAGGGGTTCCAGGAGGCAGTGAGAAGCAGCATCACTTTTCCCCGCTGGCACCTTTGCTGTGGCAACAAAAGCTGGACGTTTGTCTTTTTTGCTCCAAACAGCGCCGAAAGTGAAAAAAAGGTGCTTTTGAGGATAGAGTGCGCAGGAAAGCAGAGAGGGCCAAATTGTGTGGGGCATTTGAAGGGGTTCCAGGAGGCAGTGAGAAGCAGCATCACTTTTCCCCGCTGGCACCTTTGCTGTGGCAGCAAAAGCTGGACGTTTGTCTTTTTGGCTCCAAACAGCGCCGAAAGTGAAAAAGGTGCTTTTGAGGCTAGAGTGCGCAGGAAAGCAGAGAGGGCCAAATTGTCTGGGGCATTTGAAGGGGTTCCAGGAGGCAGTGAGAAGCAGCATCACTTTTCCCCGCTGGCACCTTTGCTGTGGCAGCAAAAGCTGGACGTTTGTCTTTTTTGCTCCAAACAGCGCCGAAAGTGAAAAAGGTGCTTTTGAGGATAGAGTGCGCAGGAAAGCAGAGAGGACCAAATTGTCTGGGGCATTTGAAGGGGTTCCAGGAGGCAGTGAGGACCAGCATCACTTTTCCCCGCTGGCACCTTTGCTGTGGCAGCAAAAGCTGGACGTTTGTCTTTTTTGCTCCAAACAGCGCCGAAAGTGAAAAAAGGTGCTTTTGAGGATAGACTTTTCAGGAAAGCAGAGAGGGCCAAATTGTCTGGGGCATTTGAAGGGGTTCCAGGAGGCAGTGAGGACCAGCATCACTTTTCCCCGCTGGCACCTTTGCTGTGGCAGCAAAAGCTGGACGTTTGTCTTTTTTGCTCCAAACAGCGCCGAAAGTGAAAAAAGGTGCTTTTGAGGATAGACTTTTCAGGAAAGCAGAGAGGGCCAAATTGTCTGGGGCATTTGAAGGGGTTCCAGGAGGCAGTGAGAAGCAGCATCACTTTTCCCCGCTGGCACCTTTGCTGTGGCAGCAAAAGCTGGACGTTTGTCTTTTTTGCTCCAAACAGCGCCGAAAGTGAAAAAAGGTGCTTTTGAGGATAGACTTTTCAGGAAAGCAGAGAGGGCCAAATTGTCTGGGGCATTTGAAGGGGTTCCAGGAGGCAGTGAGAAGCAGCATCACTTTTCCCCGCTGGCACCTTTGCTGTGGCAGCAAAAGCTGGACGTTTGTCTTTTTTGCTCCAAACAGCGCCGAGAGTGAAAAAAGGTGCTTTTGAGGATAGCGTGCGCAGGAAAGCAGAGAGGGCCAAATTGTCTGGGGCATTTGAAGGGGTTCCAGGAGGCAGTGAGAAGCAGCATCACTTTTCCCCGCTGGCACCTTTGCTGTGGCAGCAAAAGCTGGACGTTTGTCTTTTTTGCTCCAAACAGCGCCGAAAGTGAAAAAAGGTGCTTTTGAGGATAGACTTTTTCAGGAAAGCAGAGAGGGCCAAATTGTCTGGGGGCATTTGAAGGGGTTCCAGGAGGCAGTGAGAAGCAGCATCACTTTTCCCCGCTGGCACCTTTGCTGTGGCAGCAAAAGCTGGACGTTTGTCTTTTTTGCTCCAAACAGCGCCGAAAGTGAAAAAAGGTGCTTTTGAGGATAGACTTTTCAGGAAAGCAGAGAGGGCCAAATTGTCTGGGGCATTTGAAGGGGTTCCAGGAGGCAGTGAGAAGCAGCATCACTTTTCCCCGCTGGCACCTTTGCTGTGGCAGCAAAAGCTGGACGTTTGTCTTTTTTGCTCCAAACAGCGCCGAAAGTGAAAAAAGGTGCTTTTGAGGCTAGAGTGCGCAGGAAAGCAGAGAGGGCCAAATTGTGTGGGGCATTTGAAGGGGTTCCAGGAGGCAGTGAGAAGCAGCATCACTTTTCCCCGCTGGCACCTTTGCTGTGGCAGCAAAAGCTGGACGTTTGTCTTTTTTGCTCCAAACAGCGCCGAAAGTGAAAAAAGGTGCTTTTGAGGATAGAGTGCGCAGGAAAGCAGAGAGGACCAAATTGTCTGGGGCATTTGAAGGGGTTCCAGGAGGCAGTGAGGACCAGCATCACTTTTCCCCGCTGGCACCTTTGCTGTGGCAGCAAAAGCTGGACGTTTGTCTTTTTTGCTCCAAACAGCGCCGAAAGTGAAAAAAGGTGCTTTTGAGGATAGACTTTTCAGGAGAGCAGAGAGGGCCAAATTGTCTGGGGCATTTGAAGGGGTTCCAGGAGGCAGTGAGGACCAGCATCACTTTTCCCCGCTGGCACCTTTGCTGTGGCAGCAAAAGCTGGACGTTTGTCTTTTTTGCTCCAAACAGCGCCGAAAGTGAAAAAAGGTGCTTTTGAGGATAGACTTTTCAGGAAAGCAGAGAGGGCCAAATTGTGTGGGGCATTTGAAGGGGTTCCAGGAGGCAGTGAGAAGCAGCATCACTTTTCCCCGCTGGCACCTTTGCTGTGGCAGCAAAAGCTGGACGTTTGTCTTTTTTGCTGCAAACAGCGCCGAAAGTGAAAAAAGGTGCTTTTGAGGATAGACTTTTCAGGAAAGCAGAGAGGGCCAAATTGTCTGGGGCATTTGAAGGGGTTCCAGGAGGCAGTGAGAAGCAGCATCACTTTTCCCCGCTGGCACCTTTGCTGTGGCAGCAAAAGCTGGACGTTTGTCTTTTTTGCTCCAAACAGCGCCGAAAGTGAAAAAAGGTGCTTTTGAGGATAGCGTGCGCAGGAAAGCAGAGAGGGCCAAATTGTCTGGGGCATTTGAAGGGGTTCCAGGAGGCAGTGAGAAGCAGCATCACTTTTCCCCGCTGGCACCTTTGCTGTGGCAGCAAAAGCTGGACGTTTGTCTTTTTTGCTCCGGAGGGCGCCGAAAGTGAAAAAAGGTGCTTTTGAGGATAGAGTCCTCAGGAAAGCAGAGAGGGCCAAATTGTGTGGGGCATTTGAAGGGGTTCCAGGAGGCAGTGAGAAGCAGCATCACTTTTCCCCGCTGGCACCTTTGCTGTGGCAGCAAAAGCTGGACGTTTGTCTTTTTTGCTCCAAACAGCGCCGAAAGTGAAAAAAGGTGCTTTTGAGGATAGACTTTTCAGGAAAGCAGAGAGGGCCAAATTGTGTGGGGCATTTGAAGGGGTTCCAGGAGGCAGTGAGAAGCAGCATCACTTTTCCCCGCTGGCACCTTTGCTGTGGCAGCAAAAGCTGGACGTTTGTCTTTTTTGCTCCAAACAGCGCCGAAAGTGAAAAAAGGTGCTTTTGAGGATAGACTTTTCAGGAAAGCAGAGAGGGCCAAATTGTCTGGGGCATTTGAAGGGGTTCCAGGAGGCAGTGAGGACCAGCATCACTTTTCCCCGCTGGCACCTTTGCTGTGGCAGCAAAAGCTGGACGTTTGTCTTTTTTGCTCCAAACAGCGCCGAAAGTGAAAAAAGGTGCTTTTGAGGATAGACTTTTCAGGAAAGCAGAGAGGGCCAAATTGTGTGGGGCATTTGAAGGGGTTCCAGGAGGCAGTGAGAAGCTGCATCACTTTTCCCCGCTGGCACCTTTGCTGTGGCAGCAAAAGCTGGACGTTTGTCTTTTTTGCTCCAAACAGCGCCGAAAGTGAAAAAAGGTGCTTTTGAGGATAGACTTTTCAGGAAAGCAGAGAGGGCCAAATTGTGTGGGGCATTTGAAGGGGTTCCAGGAGGCAGTGAGAAGCAGCATCACTTTTCCCCGCTGGCACCTTTGCTGTGGCAGCAAAAGCTGGACGTTTGTCTTTTTTGCTCCAAACAGCGCCGAAAGTGAAAAAAGGTGCTTTTGAGGATAGCGTGCGCAGGAAAGCAGAGAGGGCCAAATTGTGTGGGGCATTTGAAGGGGTTCCAGGAGGCAGTGAGAAGCAGCATCACTTTTCCCCGCTGGCACCTTTGCTGTGGCAGCAAAAGCTGGACGTTTGTCTTTTTTGCTCCAAACAGCGCCGAAAGTGAAAAAAGGTGCTTTTGAGGATAGCGTGCGCAGGAAAGCAGAGAGGGCCAAATTGTGTGGGGCATTTGAAGGGGTTCCAGGAGGCAGTGAGAAGCAGCATCACTTTTCCCCGCTGGCACCTTTGCTGTGGCAGCAAAAGCTGGACGTTTGTCTTTTTTGCTCCAAACAGCGCCGAAAGTGAAAAAAGGTGCTTTTGAGGATAGAGTGCGCAGGAAAGCAGAGAGGGCCAAATTGTCTGGGGCATTTGAAGGGGTTCCAGGAGGCAGTGAGGACCAGCATCACTTTTCCCCGCTGGCACCTTTGCTGTGGCAGCAAAAGCTGGACGTTTGTCTTTTTTGCTCCAAACAGCGCCGAAAGTGAAAAAAGGTGCTTTTGAGGATAGACTTTTCAGGAAAGCAGAGAGGGCCAAATTGTCTGGGGCATTTGAAGGGGTTCCAGGAGGCAGTGAGGACCAGCATCACTTTTCCCCGCTGGCACCTTTGCTGTGGCAGCAAAAGCTGGACGTTTGTCTTTTTTTGCTCCAAACAGCGCCGAAAGTGAAAAAAGGTGCTTTTGAGGATAGACTTTTCAGGAAAGCAGAGAGGGCCAAATTGTGTGGGGCATTTGAAGGGGTTCCAGGAGGCAGTGAGGACCAGCATCACTTTTCCCCGCTGGCACCTTTGCTGTGGCAGCAAAAGCTGGACGTTTGTCTTTTTTGCTCCAAACAGCGCCGAAAGTGAAAAAAGGTGCTTTTGAGGATAGACTTTTCAGGAAAGCAGAGAGGGCCAAATTGTCTGGGGCATTTGAAGGGGTTCCAGGAGGCAGTGAGGACCAGCATCACTTTTCCCCGCTGGCACCTTTGCTGTGGCAGCAAAAGCTGGACGTTTGTCTTTTTTGCTCCAAACAGCGCCGAAAGTGAAAAAAGGTGCTTTTGAGGATAGACTTTTCAGGAAAGCAGAGAGGGCCAAATTGTCTGGGGCATTTGAAGGGGTTCCAGGAGGCAGTGAGAAGCAGCATCACTTTTCCCCGCTGGCACCTTTGCTGTGGCAGCAAAAGCTGGACGTTTGTCTTTTTTGCTCCAAACAGCGCCGAAAGTGAAAAAAGGTGCTTTTGAGGATAGACTTTTCAGGAAAGCAGAGAGGGCCAAATTGTGTGGGGCATTTGAAGGGGTTCCAGGAGGCAGTGAGAAGCAGCATCACTTTTCCCCGCTGGCACCTTTGCTGTGGCAGCAAAAGCTGGACGTTTGTCTTTTTTGCTCCAAACAGCGCCGAAAGTGAAAAAAGGTGCTTTTGAGGATAGCGTGCGCAGGAAAGCAGAGAGGGCCAAATTGTCTGGGGCATTTGAAGGGGTTCCAGGAGGCAGTGAGAAGCAGCATCACTTTTCCCCGCTGGCACCTTTGCTGTGGCAACAAAAGCTGGACGTTTGTCTTTTTTGCTCCAAACAGCGCCGAAAGTGAAAAAAGGTGCTTTTGAGGATAGACTTTTCAGGAAAGCAGAGAGGGCCAAATTGTCTGGGGCATTTGAAGGGGTTCCAGGAGGCAGTGAGAAGCAGCATCACTTTTCCCCGCTGGCACCTTTGCTGTGGCGGCAAAAGCTGGACGTTTGTCTTTTTGGCTCCAAACAGCGCCGAAAGTGAAAAAAGGTGCTTTTGAGGCTAGAGTGCGCAGGAAAGCAGAGAGGGCCAAATTGTCTGGGGCATTTGAAGGGGTTCCAGGAGGCAGTGAGAAGCAGCATCACTTTTCCCCGCTGGCACCTTTGCTGTGGCAGCAAAAGCTGGACGTTTGTCTTTTTTGCTCCAAACAGCGCCGAAAGTGAAAAAAGGTGCTTTTGAGGATAGAGTGCGCAGGAAAGCAGAGAGGACCAAATTGTCTGGGGCATTTGAAGGGGTTCCAGGAGGCAGTGAGGACCAGCATCACTTTTCCCTGCTGGCACCTTTGCTGTGGCAGCAAAAGCTGGACGTTTGTCTTTTTTGCTCCAAACAGCGCCGAAAGTGAAAAAAGGTGCTTTTGAGGATAGACTTTTCAGGAGAGCAGAGAGGGCCAAATTGTGTGGGGCATTTGAAGGGGTTCCAGGAGGCAGTGAGAAGCAGCATCACTTTTCCCCGCTGGCACCTTTGCTGTGGCAGCAAAAGCTGGACGTTTGTCTTTTTTGCTCCAAACAGCGCCGAAAGTGAAAAAAGGTGCTTTTGAGGATAGACTTTTCAGGAAAGCAGAGAGGGCCAAATTGTCTGGGGCATTTGAAGGGGTTCCAGGAGGCAGTGAGGACCAGCATCACTTTTCCCCACTGGCACCTTTGCTGTGGCAGCAAAAGCTGGACGTTTGTCTTTTTTGCTCCAAACAGCGCCGAAAGTGAAAAAAGGTGCTTTTGAGGATAGAGTGCGCAGGAAAGCAGAGAGGACCAAATTGTCTGGGGCATTTGAAGGGGTTCCAGGAGGCAGTGAGAAGCAGCATCACTTTTCCCCGCTGGCACCTTTGCTGTGGCAGCAAAAGCTGGACGTTTGTCTTTTTTGCTCCAAACAGCGCCGAAAGTGAAAAAAGGTGCTTTTGAGGATAGACTTTTCAGGAAAGCAGAGAGGGCCAAATTGTCTGGGGCATTTGAAGGGGTTCCAGGAGGCAGTGAGAAGCAGCATCACTTTTCCCCGCTGGCACCTTTGCTGTGGCAGCAAAAGCTGGACGTTTGTCTTTTTTGCTCCAAACAGCGCCGAAATTGAAAAAAGGTGCTTTTGAGGATAGAGTGCGCAGGAAAGCAGAGAGGGCCAAATTGTGTGGGGCATTTGAAGGGGTTCCAGGAGGCAGTGAGAAGCAGCATCACTTTTCCCCGCTGGCACCTTTGCTGTGGCAGCAAAAGCTGGACGTTTGTCTTTTTTGCTCCAAACAGCGCCGAAAGTGAAAAAAGGTGCTTTTGAGGATAGACTTTTCAGGAAAGCAGAGAGGGCCAAATTGTGTGGGGCATTTGAAGGGGTTCCAGGAGGCAGTGAGAAGCAGCATCACTTTTCCCCGCTGGCACCTTTGCTGTGGCAGCAAAAGCTGGACGTTTGTCTTTTTTGCTCCAAACAGCGCCGAAATTGAAAAAAGGTGCTTTTGAGGATAGAGTGCGCAGGAAAGCAGAGAGGGCCAAATTGTGTGGGGCATTTGAAGGGGTTCCAGGAGGCAGTGAGAAGCAGCATCACTTTTCCCCGCTGGCACCTTTGCTGTGGCAGCAAAAGCTGGACGTTTGTCTTTTTTGCTCCAAACAGCGCCGAAAGTGAAAAAAGGTGCTTTTGAGGCTAGAGTGCGCAGGAAAGCAGAGAGGGCCAAATTGTCTGGGGCATTTGAAGGGGTTCCAGGAGGCAGTGAGAAGCAGCATCACTTTTCCCCGCTGGCACCTTTGCTGTGGCAGCAAAAGCTGGACGTTTGTCTTTTTTGCTCCAAACAGCGCCGAAAGTGAAAAAAGGTGCTTTTGAGGATAGAGTGCGCAGGAAAGCAGAGAGGACCAAATTGTCTGGGGCATTTGAAGGGGTTCCAGGAGGCAGTGAGGACCAGCATCACTTTTCCCCGCTGGCACCTTTGCTGTGGCAGCAAAAGCTGGACGTTTGTCTTTTTTGCTCCAAACAGCGCCGAAAGTGAAAAAAGGTGCTTTTGAGGATAGACTTTTCAGGAAAGCAGAGAGGGCCAAATTGTGTGGGGCATTTGAAGGGGTTCCAGGAGGCAGTGAGAAGCAGCATCACTTTTCCCCGCTGGCACCTTTGCTGTGGCAGCAAAAGCTGGACGTTTGTCTTTTTTGCTCCAAACAGCGCCGAAAGTGAAAAAAGGTGCTTTTGAGGATAGACTTTTCAGGAAAGCAGAGAGGGCCAAATTGTCTGGGGCATTTGAAGGGGTTCCAGGAGGCAGTGAGAAGCAGCATCACTTTTCCCCGCTGGCACCTTTGCTGTGGCAGCAAAAGCTGGACGTTTGTCTTTTTTGCTCCAAACAGCGCCGAAAGTGAAAAAAGGTGCTTTTGAGGATAGCGTGCGCAGGAAAGCAGAGAGGGCCAAATTGTCTGGGGCATTTGAAGGGGTTCCAGGAGGCAGTGAGAAGCAGCATCACTTTTCCCCGCTGGCACCTTTGCTGTGGCAGCAAAAGCTGGACGTTTGTCTTTTTTGCTCCAAACAGCGCCGAAAGTGAAAAAAGGTGCTTTTGAGGATAGAGTGCGCAGGAAAGCAGAGAGGGCCAAATTGTGTGGGGCATTTGAAGGGGTTCCAGGAGGCAGTGAGGACCAGCATCACTTTTCCCCGCTGGCACCTTTGCTGTGGCAGCAAAAGCTGGACGTTTGTCTTTTTTGCTCCAAACAGCGCCGAAAGTGAAAAAAGGTGCTTTTGAGGATAGACTTTTCAGGAAAGCAGAGAGGGCCAAATTGTGTGGGGCATTTGAAGGGGTTCCAGGAGGCAGTGAGGACCAGCATCACTTTTCCCCGCTGGCACCTTTGCTGTGGCAGCAAAAGCTGGACGTTTGTCTTTTTTGCTCCAAACAGCGCCGAAAGTGAAAAAAGGTGCTTTTGAGGATAGACTTTTCAGGAAAGCAGAGAGGGCCAAATTGTCTGGGGCATTTGAAGGGGTTCCAGGAGGCAGTGAGAAGCAGCATCACTTTTCCCCGCTGGCACCTTTGCTGTGGCAGCAAAAGCTGGACGTTTGTCTTTTTTGCTCCAAACAGCGCCGAAAGTGAAAAAAGGTGCTTTTGAGGATAGACTTTTCAGGAAAGCAGAGAGGGCCAAATTGTCTGGGGCATTTGAAGGGGTTCCAGGAGGCAGTGAGAAGCAGCATCACTTTTCCCCGCTGGCACCTTTGCTGTGGCAGCAAAAGCTGGACGTTTGTCTTTTTTGCTCCAAACAGCGCCGAAAGTGAAAAAAGGTGCTTTTGAGGATAGCGTGCGCAGGAAAGCAGAGAGGGCCAAATTGTCTGGGGCATTTGAAGGGGTTCCAGGAGGCAGTGAGAAGCAGCATCACTTTTCCCCGCTGGCACCTTTGCTGTGGCAGCAAAAGCTGGACGTTTGTCTTTTTTGCTCCAAACAGCGCCGAAAGTGAAAAAAGGTGCTTTTGAGGATAGACTTTTCAGGAAAGCAGAGAGGGCCAAATTGTCTGGGGCATTTGAAGGGGTTCCAGGAGGCAGTGAGAAGCAGCATCACTTTTCCCCGCTGGCACCTTTGCTGTGGCAGCAAAAGCTGGACGTTTGTCTTTTTTGCTCCAAACAGCGCCGAAAGTGAAAAAAGGTGCTTTTGAGGATAGAGTGCGCAGGAAAGCAGAGAGGGCCAAATTGTCTGGGGCATTTGAAGGGGTTCCAGGAGGCAGTGAGGACCAGCATCACTTTTCCCCGCTGGCACCTTTGCTGTGGCAGCAAAAGCTGGACGTTTGTCTTTTTTGCTCCAAACAGCGCCGAAAGTGAAAAAAGGTGCTTTTGAGGATAGACTTTTCAGGAAAGCAGAGAGGGCCAAATTGTCTGGGGCATTTGAAGGGGTTCCAGGAGGCAGTGAGAAGCAGCATCACTTTTCCCCGCTGGCACCTTTGCTGTGGCAGCAAAAGCTGGACGTTTGTCTTTTTTGCTCCAAACAGCGCCGAAAGTGAAAAAGGTGCTTTTGAGGATAGACTTTTCAGGAAAGCAGAGAGGCCAAATTGTGTGGGCATTTGAAGGGGTTCCAGGAGGCAGTGAGAAGCAGCATCACTTTTCCCCGCTGGCACCTTTGCTGTGGCAGCAAAAGCTGGACGTTTGTCTTTTTTGCTCCAAACAGCGCCGAAAGTGAAAAAAGGTGCTTTTGAGGATAGCGTGCGCAGGAAAGCAGAGAGGGCCAAATTGTGTGGGGCATTTGAAGGGGTTCCAGGAGGCAGTGAGAAGCAGCATCACTTTTCCCCGCTGGCACCTTTGCTGTGGCAGCAAAAGCTGGACGTTTGTCTTTTTTGCTCCAAACAGCGCCGAAAGTGAAAAAAGGTGCTTTTGAGGATAGACTTTTCAGGAAAGCAGAGAGGGCCAAATTGTCTGGGGCATTTGAAGGGGTTCCAGGAGGCAGTGAGAAGCAGCATCACTTTTCCCCGCTGGCACCTTTGCTGTGGCAGCAAAAGCTGGACGTTTGTCTTTTTTGCTCCAAACAGCGCCGAAAGTGAAAAAAGGTGCTTTTGAGGATAGAGTGCGCAGGAAAGCAGAGAGGACCAAATTGTCTGGGGCATTTGAAGGGGTTCCAGGAGGCAGTGAGGACCAGCATCACTTTCTCCGCTGGCACCTTTGCCTGTGGCAGCAAAAGCTGGACGTTTGTCTTTTTTGCTCCAAACAGCGCCGAAAGTGAAAAAAGGTGCTTTTGAGGATAGACTTTTCAGGAAAGCAGAGAGGGCCAAATTGTCTGGGGCATTTGAAGGGGTTCCAGGAGGCAGTGAGAAGCAGCATCACTTTCCCCGCTGGCACCTTTGCTGTGAGCAAAAGCTGACGTTTGTCTTTTTTGCTCCAAACAGCGCCGAAAGTGAAAAAGGTGCTTTTGAGTAGAGCGTGCGCAGGAAAGCAGAGAGGGCCAAATTGTCTGGGGCATTTGAAGGGCTTCCAGGAGGCAGTGAGAAGCAGCATCACTTTTCCCCGCTGGCACCTTTGCTGTGGCAGCAAAAGCTGGACGTTTGTCTTTTTTTGCTCCAAACAGCGCCGAAAGTGAAAAAAGGTGCTTTTGAGGATAGACTTTTCAGGAAAGCAGAGAGGCCAAATTGTGTGGGGCATTTGAAGGGGTTCCAGGAGGCAGTGAGGACCAGCATCACTTTTCCCCGCTGGCACCTTGCTGTGGCAGCAAAAGCTGGACGTTTGTCTTTTTTGCTCCGGAGGGCGCCGAAAGTGAAAAAAGGTGCTTTTGAGGATAGAGTCCTCAGGAAAGCAGAGAGGGCCAAAATTGTGTGGGGCATTTGAAGGGGTTCCAGGAGGCAGTGAGAAGCAGCATCACTTTTCCCCCGCTGGCACCCTTTGCTGTGGCAGTAAAAGCTGGACGTTTGTCTTTTTGCTCCAAACAGCGCCGAAAGTGAAAAAAGGTGCTTTTGAGGATAGCGTGCGCAGGAAAGCAGACAGGGCCAAATTGTCTGGGCATTTGAAGGGGTTCCAGGAGGCAGTGAGAAGCAGCATCACTTTTCCCGCTGGCACCTTTGCTGTGGCAGCAAAAGCTGGACGTTTGTCTTTTTTGCTCCAAAACAGCGCCGAAAGTGAAAAAAGGTGCTTTTGAGGAATAGACTTTTCAGGAAAGCAGAGAGGGCCAAATTGTCTGGGGCATTTGAAGGGGTTCCAGGAGGCAGTGAGGGCCAGCATCACTTTTCCCCGCTGGCACTTTGCTGTGGCAGCAAAAGCTGGACGTTTGTCTTTTTTGCTCCAAACAGCGCCGAAAGTGAAAAAAGGTGCTTTTGAGGATAGAGTCCTCAGGAAAGCAGAGAGGGCCAAATTGTCTGGGGCATTTGAAGGGCTTCCAGGAGGCAGTGAGGACCAGCATCACTTTTCCCCGCTGGCACCTTTGCTGTGGCAGCAAAAGCTGGACGTTTGTCTTTTTTGCTCCAAACAGCGCCGAAAGTGAAAAAAGGTGCTTTTGAGGATAGACTTTTCAGGAAAGCAGAGGGGCCAAATTGTCTGGGGCATTTGAAGGGGTTCCAGGAGGCAGTGAGAAGCAGCATCACTTTTCCCCGCTGGCACCTTTGCTGTGGCAGCAAAAGCTGGACGTTTGTCTTTTTTGCTCCAAACAGCGCCGAAAGTGAAAAAAGGTGCTTTTGAGGATAGACTTTTCAGAAAGCAGAGAGGGCCAAATTGTCTGGGGCATTTGAAGGGGTTCCAGGAGGCAGTGAGGACCAGCATCACTTTTCCCGCTGGCACCTTTGCTGTGGCAGCAAAAGCTGGACGTTTGTCTTTTTTGCTCCAAACAGCGCCGAAAGTGAAAAAGGTGCTTTTGAGGATAGACTTTTCAGGAAAGCAGAGAGGGCCAAATTGTGTGGGGCATTTGAAGGGGTTCCAGGAGGCAGTGAGAAGCAGCATCACTTTTCCCGCTGGCACCTTTGCTGTGGCAGCAAAAGCTGGACGTTTGTCTTTTTTGCTCCAAACAGCGCCGAAAGTGAAAAAAGGTGCTTTTGAGGATAGACTTTTCAGGAAAGCAGAGAGGGCCAAATTGTCTGGGGCATTTGAAGGGGTTCCAGGAGGCAGTGAGGACCAGCATCACTTTTCCCCGCTGGCACCTTTGCTGTGGCAGCAAAAGCTGGACGTTTGTCTTTTTTGCTCCAAACAGCGCCGAAAGTGAAAAAAGGTGCTTTTGAGGATAGACTTTTCAGGAAAGCAGAGAGGGCCAAATTGTGTGGGGCATTTGAAGGGGTTCCAGGAGGCAGTGAGAAGCAGCGTCACTTTTCCCCGCTGGCACCTTTGCTGTGGCAGCAAAAGCTGGACGTTTGTCTTTTTTGCTCCAAACAGCGCCGAAAGTGAAAAAGGTGTTTTTGAGGATAGACTTTTCAGGAAAGCAGAGAGGGCCAAATTGTGTGGGGCATTTGAAGGGGTTCCAGGAGGCAGTGAGAAGCAGCATCACTTTTCCCCGCTGGCACCTTTGCTGTGGCAGCAAAAGCTGGACGTTTGTCTTTTTTGCTCCGGAGGGCGCCGAAAGTGAAAAAAGGTGCCTTTTGAGGATAGACTTTTCAGGAAAGCAGAGAGGGCCAAAATTGTGTGGGGCATTTGAAGGGGTTCCAGGAGGCAGTGAGAAGCAGCATCACTTTTCCCCGCTGGCACCTTTGCTGTGGCAGCAAAAGCTGGACGTTTGTCTTTTTTGCTCCAAACAGCGCCGAAAGTGAAAAAAGGTGCTTTTGAGGATAGAGTGCGCAGGAAAGCAGAGAGGGCCAAATTGTGTGGGGCATTTGAAGGGGTTCCAGGAGGCAGTGAGGACCAGCATCACTTTTCCCCGCTGGCACCTTTGCTGTGGCAGCAAAAGCTGGACGTTTGTCTTTTTTGCTCCAAACAGCGCCGAAAGTGAAAAAAGGTGCTTTTGAGGATAGACTTTTCAGGAAAGCAGAGAGGGCCAAATTGTGTGGGGCATTTGAAGGGGTTCCAGGAGGCAGTGAGAAGCAGCATCACTTTTCCCCGCTGGCACCTTTGCTGTGGCAGCAAAAGCTGGACGTTTGTCTTTTTTGCTCCAAACAGCGCCGAAAGTGAAAAAAGGTGCTTTTGAGGATAGACTTTTCAGGAAAGCAGAGAGGGCCAAATTGTCTGGGGCATTTGAAGGGGTTCCAGGAGGCAGTGAGAAGCAGCATCACTTTTCCCCCGCTGGCACCTTTGCTGTGGCAGCAAAAGCTGGACGTTTGTCTTTTTTGCTCCGGAGGGCGCCGAAAGTGAAAAAAGGTGCTTTTGAGGATAGAGTCCTCAGGAAAGCAGAGAGGGCCAAATTGTGTGGGGCATTTGAAGGGGTTCCAGGAGGCAGTGAGAAGCAGCATCACTTTTCCCCGCTGGCACCTTTGCTGTGGCAGCAAAAGGCTGGACGTTTGTCTTTTTTGCTCCGGAGGGCGCCGAAAGTGAAAAAAGGTGCTTTTGAGGAATAGACTTTTCAGGAAAGCAGAGAGGGCCAAATTGTCTGGGGCATTTGAAGGGGTTCCAGGAGGCAGTGAGAAGCAGCATCACTTTTCCCCGCTGGCACCTTTGCTGTGGCAGCAAAAGCTGACGTTTGTCTTTTTTGCTTCCAAACAGCGCCGAAAGTGAAAAAAGGTGCTTTTGAGGATAGACTTTTCAGGAAAGCAGACAGGGCCAAATTGTGTGGGGCATTTGAAGGGGTTCCAGGAGGCAGTGAGGACCAGCATCACTTTTCCCCGCTGGCACCTTTGCTGTGGCAGCAAAAGCTGGACGTTTGTCTTTTTTGCTCCAAACAGCGCCGAAAGTGAAAAAAAGGGTGCTTTTGAGGATAGACTTTTCAGGAAAGCAGAGAGGGCCAAATTGTGTGGGGCATTTGAAGGGGTTCCAGGAGGCAGTGAGAAGCAGCATCACTTTTCCCCGCTGGCACCTTTGCTGTGGCAGCAAAAGCTGGACGTTTGTCTTTTTTGCTCCAAACAGCGCCGAAAGTGAAAAAAGGTGCTTTTGAGGATAGACTTTTCAGGAAAGCAGAGAGGCCCAAATTGTGTGGGGCATTTGAAGGGGTTCCAGGAGGCAGTGAGAAGCAGCATCACTTTTCCCCGCTGGCACCTTTGCTGTGGCAGCAAAAGCTGGACGTTTGTCTTTTTTGCTCCGGAGGCGCCGAAAGTGAAAAAAGGTGCTTTTGAGGATAGAGTCCTCAGGAAAGCAGAGAGGGCCAAATTGTGTGGGGCATTTGAAGGGGTTCCAGGAGGCAGTGAGAAGCAGCATCACTTTTCCCCGCTGGCACCTTTGCTGTGGCAGCAAAAGCTGGACGTTTGTCTTTTTGCTCCGGAGGGCGCCGAAAGTGAAAAAAGGTGCTTTTGAGGATAGACTTTTCAGGAAAGCAGAGAGGGCCAAATTGTCTGGGGCATTTGAAGGGGTTCCAGGAGGCAGTGAGAAGCAGCATCACTTTTCCCCGCTGGCACCTTTGCTGTGGCAGCAAAAGCTGACGTTTGTCTTTTTTGCTCCAAACAGCGCCGAAAGTGAAAAAAGGTGCTTTTGAGGATAGCGTGCGCAGGAAAGCAGAGAGGGCCAATTGTCTGGGGCATTTGAAGGGGTTCCAGGAGGCAGTGAGAAGCAGCATCACTTTTCCCCGCTGGCACCTTTGCTGTGGCAGCAAAAGCTGGACGTTTGTCTTTTTTGCTCCAAACAGCGCCGAAAGTGAAAAAAGGTGCTTTGAGGATAGACTTTTCAGGAAAGCAGAGAGGGCCAAATTGTCTGGGGCATTTGAAGGGGTTCCAGGAGGCAGTGAGAAGCAGCATCACTTTTCCCCGCTGGCACCTTTGCTGTGGCAGCAAAGCTGGACGTTTGTCTTTTTTGCTCCAAACAGCGCCGAAAGTGAAAAAAGGTGCTTTTGAGGATAGACTTTTCAGGGAAAGCAGAGAGGGCCAAATTGTCTGGGGCATTTGAAGGGGTTCCAGGAGGCAGTGAGAAGCAGCATCACTTTTCCCCGCTGGCACCTTTGCTGTGGCAGCAAAAGCTGGACGTTTGTCTTTTTTGCTCCAAACAGCGCCGAAAGTGAAAAAAGGTGCTTTTGAGGATAGACTTTTCAGGAAAGCAGAGAGGGCCAAATTGTGTGGGCATTTGAAGGGGTTCCAGGAGGCAGTGAGAAGCAGCATCACTTTTCCCCGCTGGCACCTTTGCTGTGGCAGCAAAAGCTGGACGTTTGTCTTTTTTGCTCCCAAACAGCGCCGAAAGTGAAAAAAGGTGCTTTTGAGGATAGAGTGCGCAGGAAAGCAGAGAGGGCCAAATGTCTGGGGCATTTGAAGGGGTTCCAGGAGGCAGTGAGAAGCAGCATCACTTTTCCCCGCTGGCACCTTTGCTGTGGCAGCAAAAGCTGGACGTTTGTCTTTTTTGCTCCAAACAGCGCCGAAAGTGAAAAAAGGTGCTTTTGAGGATAGACTTTTCAGGAAAGCAGAGAGGGCCAAATTGTGTGGGGCATTTGAAGGGGTTCCAGGAGGCAGTGAGAAGCAGCATCACTTTTCCCCGCTGGCACCTTTGCTGTGGCAGCAAAAGCTGGACGTTTGTCTTTTTTGCTCCAAACAGCGCCGAAAGTGAAAAAAAGGTGCTTTTGAGGATAGAGTGCGCAGGAAAGCAGAGAGGGCCAAATTGTCTGGGGCATTTGAAGGGGTTCCAGGAGGCAGTGAGAAGCAGCATCACTTTTCCCCGCTGGCACCTTTGCTGTGGCAGCAAAAGCTGGACGTTTGTCTTTTTTGCTCCAAACAGCGCCGAAAGTGAAAAAAGGTGCTTTTGAGGATAGACTTTTCAGGAAAGCAGAGAGGGCCAAATTGTGTGGGGCATTTGAAGGGGTTCCAGGAGGCAGTGAGAAGCAGCATCACTTTTCCCCGCTGGCACCTTTGCTGTGGCAGCAAAAGCTGGACGTTTGTCTTTTTTGCTCCAAACAGCGCCGAAAGTGAAAAAAGGTGCTTTTGAGGATAGACTTTTCAGGAAAGCAGAGAGGGCCAAATTGTGTGGGGCATTTGAAGGGGTTCCAGGAGGCAGTGAGAAGCAGCATCACTTTTCCCCGCTGGCACCTTTGCTGTGGCAGCAAAAGCTGGACGTTTGTCTTTTTTGCTCCAAACAGCGCCGAAAGTGAAAAAAGGTGCTTTTGAGGATAGAGTGCGCAGGAAAGCAGAGAGGGCCAAATTGTCTGGGCATTTGAAGGGGTTCCAGGAGGCAGTGAGAAGCAGCATCACTTTTCCCGCTGGCACCTTTGCTGTGGCAGCAAAAGCTGGACGTTTGTCTTTTTTGCTCCGGAGGGCGCCGAAAGTGAAAAAAGGTGCTTTTGAGGATAGACTTTTCAGGAAAGCAGAGAGGGCCAAATTGTCTGGGGCATTTGAAGGGGTTCCAGGAGGCAGTGAGAAGCAGCATCACTTTTCCCCGCTGGCACCTTTGCTGTGGCAGCAAAAGCTGGACGTTTGTCTTTTTTGCTCCAAACAGCGCCGAAAGTGAAAAAAGGTGCTTTTGAGGATAGCGTGCGCAGGAAAGCAGAGAGGGCCAAATTGGTCTGGGGCATTTGAAGGGTTCCAGGAGGCAGTGAGAAGCAGCATCACTTTTCCCCGCTGGCACCTTTGCTGTGGCAGCAAAAGCTGGACGTTTGTCTTTTTGCTCCAAACAGCGCCGAAAGTGAAAAAAGGTGCTTTTGAGGATAGACTTTTCAGGAAAGCAGAGAGGGCCAAATTGTCTGGGGGCATTTGAAGGGGTTCCAGGGAGGCAGTGAGAAGCAGCATCACTTTTCCCCGCTGGCACCTTTGCTGTGGCAGCAAAAGCTGGACGTTTGTCTTTTTTGCTCCCAACAGCGCCGAAAGTGAAAAAAGGTGCTTTTGAGGATAGACTTTTCAGGAAAGCAGAGAGGGCCAAATTGTCTGGGGCATTTGAAGGGTTCCAGGAGGCAGTGAGGACCAGCATCACTTTTCCCCGCTGGCACCTTTGCTGTGGCAGCAAAAGCTGGCGTTTGTCTTTTTTGCTCCAAACAGCGCCGAAAGTGAAAAAAGGTGCTTTTGAGGATAGACTTTTCAGGAAAGCAGAGAGGGCCAAATTGTGTGGGGCATTTGAAGGGGTTCCAGGAGGCAGTGAGAAGCAGCATCACTTTCCCCGCTGGCACCTTGCTGTGGCAGCAAAAGCTGGACGTTGTCTTTTTTGCTCCAAACAGCGCCGAAAGTGAAAAAAAGGTGCTTTTGAGGATAGAGTGCGCAGGAAAGCAGAGAGGGCCAAATTGTCTGGGGCATTTGAAGGGGTTCCAGGAGGCAGTGAGAAGCAGCATCACTTTTCCCCGCTGGCACCTTTGCTGTGGCAGCAAAAAGCTGGACGTTTTGTCTTTTTTGCTCCAAACAGCGCCGAAAGTGAAAAAAGGTGCTTTTGAGGATAGACTTTTCAGGAAAGCAGAGAGGGCCAAATTGTGTGGGGCATTTGAAGGGGTTCAGGAGGCAGTGAGAAGCAGCATCACTTTTCCCCGCTGGCACCTTTGCTGTGGCAGCAAAAGCTGGACGTTTGTCTTTTTTGCTCCAAACAGCGCCGAAAGTGAAAAAAGGTGCTTTTGAGGATAGACTTTTCAGGAAAGCAGAGAGGGCCAAATTGTCTGGGGCATTTGAAGGGGTTCCAGGAGGCAGTGAGAAGCAGCATCACTTTTCCCCGCTGGCACCTTTGCTGTGGCAGCAAAAGCTGGACGTTTGTCTTTTTTGCTCCGGAGGGCGCCGAAAGTGAAAAAAGGTGCTTTTGAGGATAGGACTTTTCAGGAAAGCAGAGAGGGCCAAATTGTGTGGGGCATTTGAAGGGTTCCAGGAGGCAGTGAGAAGCAGCATCACTTTTCCCCGCTGGCACCTTTGCTGTGGCAGCAAAGCTGGACGTTTGTCTTTTTTGCTCCAAACAGCGCCGAAAGTGAAAAAAGGTGCTTTTGAGGATAGACTTTTCAGGAAAGCAGAGAGGGCCAAATTGTGTGGGCATTTGAAGGGGTTCCAGGAGGCAGTGAGAAGCAGCATCACTTTTCCCCGCTGGCACCTTTGCTGTGGCAGCAAAAGCTGGACGTTTGTCTTTTTTGCTCCAAACAGCGCCGAAAGTGAAAAAAGGTGCTTTTGAGGATAGACTTTTCAGGAAAGCAGAGAGGGCCAAATTGTCTGGGGCATTTGAAGGGGTTCCAGGAGGCAGTGAGGACCAGCATCACTTTTCCCCGCTGGCACCTTTGCTGTGGCAGCAAAAGCTGGACGTTTGTCTTTTTTGCTCCAAACAGCGCCGAAAGTGAAAAAAGGTGCTTTTGAGTAGAGCGTGCGCAGGAAAGCAGAGAGGGCCAAATTGTCTGGGGCATTTGAAGGGGTTCCAGGAGGCAGTGAGAAGCAGCATCACTTTTCCCCGCTGGCACCTTTGCTGTGGCAGCAAAAGCTGGACGTTTGTCTTTTTTGCTCCAAACAGCGCCGAAAGTGAAAAAAGGTGCTTTTGAGGATAGACTTTTCAGGAAAGCAGAGAGGGCCAAATTGTGTGGGGCATTTGAAGGGGTTCCAGGAGGCAGTGAGAAGCAGCATCACTTTTCCCCGCTGGCACCTTTGCTGTGGCAGCAAAAGCTGGACGTTTGTCTTTTTTGCTCCGGAGGGCGCCGAAAGTGAAAAAAGGTGCTTTTGAGGATAGACTTTTCAGGAAAGCAGAGAGGGCCAAATTGTCTGGGGCATTTGAAGGGGTTCCAGGAGGCAGTGAGAAGCAGCATCACTTTTCCCCGCTGGCACCTTTGCTGTGGCAGCAAAAGCTGGACGTTTGTCTTTTTTGCTCCAAACAGCGCCGAAAGTGAAAAAAGGTGCTTTTGAGGATAGACTTTTCAGGAAAGCAGACAGGGCCAAATTGTCTGGGGCATTTGAAGGGGTTCCAGGAGGCAGTGAGAAGCAGCATCACTTTTCCCCGCTGGCACCTTTGCTGTGGCAGCAAAAGCTGGACGTTTGTCTTTTTTGCTCCAAACAGCGCCGAAAGTGAAAAAAGGTGCTTTTGAGGATAGACTTTTCAGGAAAGCAGAGAGGGCCAAATTGTCTGGGGCATTTGAAGGGGTTCCAGGAGGCAGTGAGAAGCAGCATCACTTTTCCCCGCTGGCACCTTTGCTGTGGCAGCAAAAGCTGGACGTTTGTCTTTTTTGCTCCAAACAGCGCCGAAAGTGAAAAAAGGTGCTTTTGAGGATAGACTTTTCAGGAAAGCAGAGAGGGCCAAATTGTCTGGGGCATTTGAAGGGGTTCCAGGAGGCAGTGAGAAGCAGCATCACTTTTCCCCGCTGGCACCTTTGCTGTGGCAGCAAAAGCTGGACGTTTGTCTTTTTTGCTCCAAACAGCGCCGAAAGTGAAAAAAGGTGCTTTTGAGGATAGACTTTTCAGGAAAGCAGAGAGGGCCAAATTGTCTGGGGCATTTGAAGGGGTTCCAGGAGGCAGTGAGAAGCAGCATCACTTTTCCCCGCTGGCACCTTTGCTGTGGCAGCAAAAGCTGGACGTTTGTCTTTTTTGCTCCAAACAGCGCCGAAAGTGAAAAAAGGTGCTTTTGAGGATAGACTTTTCAGGAAAGCAGAGAGGGCCAAATTGTCTGGGGCATTTGAAGGGGTTCCAGGAGGCAGTGAGAAGCAGCATCACTTTTCCCCGCTGGCACCTTTGCTGTGGCAGCAAAAGCTGGACGTTTGTCTTTTTTGCTCCAAACAGCGCCGAAAGTGAAAAAAGGTGCTTTTGAGGATAGACTTTTCAGGAAAGCAGAGAGGGCCAAATTGTCTGGGGCATTTGAAGGGGTTCCAGGAGGCAGTGAGAAGCAGCATCACTTTTCCCCGCTGGCACCTTTGCTGTGGCAGCAAAAGCTGGACGTTTGTCTTTTTTGCTCCAAACGCGCCGAAAGTGAAAAAAGGTGCTTTTGAGGATAGACTTTTCAGGAAAGCAGAGAGGGCCAAATTGTGTGGGGCATTTGAAGGGGTTCCAGGAGGCAGTGAGAAGCAGCATCACTTTTCCCCGCTGGCACCTTTGCTGTGGCAGCAAAAGCTGGACGTTTGTCTTTTTTGCTCCAAACAGCGCCGAAAGTGAAAAAAGGTGCTTTTGAGGATAGACTTTTCAGGAAAGCAGAGAGGGCCAAATTGTGTGGGGCATTTGAAGGGGTTCCAGGAGGCAGTGAGAAGCAGCATCACTTTTCCCCGCTGGCACCTTTGCTGTGGCAGCAAAAGCTGGACGTTTGTCTTTTTTGCTCCGGACAGCGCCGAAAGTGAAAAAAGGTGCTTTTGAGGATAGACTTTTCAGGAAAGCAGAGAGGGCCAAATTGTCTGGGGCATTTGAAGGGGTTCCAGGAGGCAGTGAGAAGCAGCATCACTTTTCCCCGCTGGCACCTTTGCTGTGGCAGCAAAAGCTGGACGTTTGTCTTTTTTGCTCCAAACAGCGCCGAAAGTGAAAAAAGGTGCTTTTGAGGATAGACTTTTCAGGAAAGCAGACAGGGCCAAATTGTGTGGGGCATTTGAAGGGGTTCCAGGAGGCAGTGAGGACCAGCATCACTTTTCCCCGCTGGCACCTTTGCTGTGGCAGCAAAAGCTGGACGTTTGTCTTTTTTGCTCCAAACAGCGCCGAAAGTGAAAAAAGGTGCTTTTGAG
>NW_028127286.1:0-26034 GCF_965231255.1 Vanellus vanellus | reverse complement strand
CACTTTTCCCCGCTGGCACCTTTGCTGTGGCAGCAAAAGCTGGACGTTTGTCTTTTTTGCTCCAAACAGCGCCGAAAGTGAAAAAAGGTGCTTTTGAGGATAGCGTGCGCAGGAAAGCAGAGAGGGCCAAATTGTCTGGGGCATTTGAAGGGGTTCCAGGAGGCAGTGAGAAGCAGCATCACTTTTCCCCGCTGGCACCTTTGCTGTGGCAGCAAAAGCTGGACGTTTGTCTTTTTTGCTCCAAACAGCGCCGAAAGTGAAAAAAGGTGCTTTTGAGGATAGCGTGCGCAGGAAAGCTAAGAGGGACAAATTGTCTGGGGCATTTGAAGGGGTTCCAGGAGGCAGTGAGAAGCAGCATCACTTTTCCCCGCTGGCACCTTTGCTGTGGCAGCAAAAGCTGGACGTTTGTCTTTTTTGCTCCAAACAGCGCCGAAAGTGAAAAAAGGTGCTTTTGAGGATAGAGTGCGCAAGAAAGCAGAGAGGGCCAAATTGTCTGGGGCATTTGAAGGGGTTCCAGGAGGCAGTGAGAAGCAGCATCACTTTTCCCCGCTGGCACCTTTGCTGTGGCAGCAAAAGCTGGACGTTTGTCTTTTTTGCTCCAAACAGCGCCGAAAGTGAAAAAAGGTGCATTTGAGGATAGCGTGCGCAGGAAAGCAGAGAGGGCCAAATTGTCTGGGGCATTTGAAGGGGTTCCAGGAGGCAGTGAGAAGCAGCATCACTTTTCCCCGCTGGCACCTTTGCTGTGGCAGCAAAAGCTGGACGTTTGTCTTCATTCCTCCGGAGGGCGCCGAAAGTGAAAAAAGGTGCTTTTGAGGATAGAGTGCGCAGGAAAGCAGAGAGGGCCAAATTGTCTGGGGCATTTGAAGGGGTTCCAGGAGGCAGTGAGGACCAGCATCACTTTTCCCCGCTGGCACCTTTGCTGTGGCAGCAAAAGCTGGACGTTTGTCTTTTTTGCTCCAAACAGCGCCGAAAGTGAAAAAAGGTGCTTTTGAGGATAGACTTTTCAGGAAAGCAGAGAGGGCCAAATTGTCTGGGGCATTTGAAGGGGTTCCAGGAGGCAGTGAGGACCAGCATCACTTTTCCCCGCTGGCACCTTTGCTGTGGCAGCAAAAGCTGGACGTTTGTCTTTTTTGCTCCAAACAGCACCGAAAGTGAAAAAAGGTGCTTTTGAGGATAGCGTGCGCAGGAAAACAGAGAGGGCCAAATTGTCTGGGGCATTTGAAGGGGTTCCAGGAGGCAGTGAGGACCAGCATCACTTTTCCCCGCTGGCACCTTTGCTGTGGCAGCAAAAGCTGGACGTTTGTCTTTTTTGCTCCAAACAGCGCCGAAAGTGAAAAAAGGTGCTTTTGAGGATAGAGTGCGCAGGAAAGCAGAGAGGGCCAAATTGTCTGGGGCATTTGAAGGGGTTCCAGGAGGCAGTGAGGACCAGCATCACTTTTCCCCGCTGGCACCTTTGCTGTGGCAGCAAAAGCTGGACGTTTGTCTTTTTTGCTCCAAACAGCGCCGAAAGTGAAAAAAGGTGCTTTTGAGGATAGCGTGCGCAGGAAAGCAGAGAGGGCCAAATTGTCTGGGGCATTTGAAGGGTTCCAGGAGGCAGTGAGAAGCAGCATCACTTTTCCCCGCTGGCCACCTTTGCTGTGGCAGCAAAAGCTGGACGTTTGTCTTTTTTGCTCCAAACAGCGCCGAAAGTGAAAAAAGGTGCTTTTGAGGATAGAGTGCGCAGGAAAGCAGAGAGGGCCAAATTGTCTGGGGCATTTGAAGGGGTTCCAGGAGGCAGTGAGGACCAGCATCACTTTTCCCCGCTGGCACCTTTGCTGTGGCAGCAAAAGCTGGACGTTTGTCTTTTTTCCTCCGGAGGGCGCCGAAAGTGAAAAAAAGGTGCTTTTGAGGATAGAGTGCGCAGGAAAGCAGAGAGGGCCAAATTGTCTGGGGCATTTGAAGGGGTTCCAGGAGGCAGTGAGGACCAGCATCACTTTTCCCCGCTGGCACCTTTGCTGTGGCAGCAAAAGCTGGACGTTTGTCTTCATTCCTCCGGAGGCCGCCGAAAGTGAAAAAAGGTGCTTTTGAGGATAGCGTGCGCAGGAAAGCAGAGAGGGCCAAATTGTCTGGGGCATTTGAAGGGGTTCCAGGAGGCAGTGAGGACCAGCATCACTTTTCCCCGCTGGCACCTTTGCTGTGGCAGCAAAAGCTGGACGTTTGTCTTTTTTGCTCCAAACAGCGCCGAAAGTGAAAAAAGCTGCTTTTGAGGATAGACTTTTCAGGAAAGCAGAGAGGGCCAAATTGTCTGGGGCATTTGAAGGGGTTCCAGGAGGCAGTGAGAAGCAGCATCACTTTTCCCGCTGGCACCTTTGCTGTGGCAGCAAAAGCTGGACGTTTGTCTTTTTTGCTCCAAACAGCGCCGAAAGTGAAAAAAGGTGCTTTTGAGGATAGCGTGCGCAGGAAAGCAGAGAGGGCCAAATTGTCTGGGGCATTTGAAGGGGTTCCAGGAGGCAGTGAGAAGCAGCATCACTTTTCCCCGCTGGCACCTTTGCTGTGGCAGCAAAAGCTGGACGTTTGTCTTTTTTGCTCCAAACAGCGCCGAAAGTGAAAAAAGGTGCTTTTGAGGATAGCGTGCGCAGGAAAGCAGAGAGGGCCAAATTGTCTGGGGCATTTGAAGGGGTTCCAGGAGGCAGTGAGAAGCAGCATCACTTTTCCCCGCTGGCACCTTTGCTGTGGCAGCAAAAGCTGGACGTTTGTCTTTTTTGCTCCAAACAGCGCCGAAAGTGAAAAAAGGTGCATTTGAGGATAGAGTGCGCAGGAAAGCAGAGAGGGCCAAATTGTCTGGGGCATTTGAAGGGGTTCCAGGAGGCAGTGAGAAGCAGCATCACTTTTCCCCGCTGGCACCTTTGCTGTGGCAGCAAAAGCTGGAGTTTGTCTTTTTTGCTCCAAACAGCGCCGAAAGTGAAAAAAGGTGCTTTTGAGGATAGACTTTTCAGGAAAGCAGAGAGGGCCAAATTGTCTGGGGCATTTGAAGGGGTTCCAGGAGGCAGTGAGGACCAGCATCACTTTTCCCCGCTGGCACCTTTGCTGTGGCAGCAAAAGCTGGACGTTTGTCTTTTTTCCTCCGGAGGGCGCCGAAAGTGAAAAAAGGTGCTTTTGAGGATAGAGTGCGCAGGAAAGCAGAGAGGGCCAAATTGTCTGGGGCATTTGAAGGGGTTCCAGGAGGCAGTGAGGACCAGCATCACTTTTCCCCGCTGGCACCTTTGCTGTGGCAGCAAAAGCTGGACGTTTGTCTTCATTCCTCCGGAGGGCGCCGAAAGTGAAAAAAGGTGCTTTTGAGGATAGCGTGCGCAGGAAAGCAGAGAGGGCCAAATTGTCTGGGGCATTTGAAGGGGTTCCAGGAGGCAGTGAGGACCAGCATCACTTTTCCCCGCTGGCACCTTTGCTGTGGCAGCAAAAGCTGGACGTTTGTCTTTTTTGCTCCAAACAGCGCCGAAAGTGAAAAAAGGTGCTTTTGAGGATAGACTTTTCAGGAAAGCAGAGAGGGCCAAATTGTCTGGGGCATTTGAAGGGGTTCCAGGAGGCAGTGAGAAGCAGCATCACTTTTCCCCGCTGGCACCTTTGCTGTGGCAGCAAAAGCTGGACGTTTGTCTTTTTTGCTCCAAACAGCGCCGAAAGTGAAAAAAGGTGCTTTTGAGGATAGCGTGCGCAGGAAAGCAGAGAGGGCCAAATTGTCTGGGGCATTTGAAGGGGTTCCAGGAGGCAGTGAGGACCAGCATCACTTTTCCCCGCTGGCACCTTTGCTGTGGCAGCAAAAGCTGGACGTTTGTCTTTTTTGCTCCAAACAGCGCCGAAAGTGATAAAAGGTCCTTTGAGGATAGCGTGCGCAGGAAAGCAGAGAGGGCCAAATTGTCTGGGGCATTTGAAGGGGTTCCAGGAGGCAGTGAGAAGCAGCATCACTTTTCCCCGCTGGCACCTTTGCTGTGGCAGCAAAAGCTGGACTTTTGTCTTTTTTGCTCCAAACAGCGCCGAAAGTGAAAAAAGGTGCTTTTGAGGATAGAGTGCGCAGGAAAGCAGAGAGGGCCAAATTGTCTGGGGCATTTGAAGGGGTTCCAGGAGGCAGTGAGAAGCAGCATCACTTTTCCCCGCTGGCACCTTTGCTGTGGCAGCAAAAGCTGGACGTTTGTCTTTTTTGCTCCAAACAGCGCCGAAAGTGAAAAAAGGTGCTTTTGAGGATAGCGTGCGCAAGAAAGCAGAGAGGGCCAAATTGTCTGGGGCATTTGAAGGGGTTCCAGGAGGCAGTGAGAAGCAGCATCACTTTTCCCCGCTGGCACCTTTGCTGTGGCAGCAAAAGCTGGACGTTTGTCTTTTTTGCTCCAAACAGCGCCGAAAGTGAAAAAAGGTGCTTTTGAGGATAGACTTTTCAGGAAAGCAGAGAGGGCCAAATTGTCTGGGGCATTTGAAGGGGTTCCAGGAGGCAGTGAGAAGCAGCATCACTTTTCCCCGCTGGCACCTTTGCTGTGGCAGCAAAAGCTGGACGTTTGTCTTTTTTGCTCCAAACAGCGCCGAAAGTGAAAAAAGGTGCTTTTGAGGATAGAGTGCGCAAGAAAGCAGAGAGGGCCAAATTGTCTGGGGCATTTGAAGGGGTTCCAGGAGGCAGTGAGAAGCAGCATCACTTTTCCCCGCTGGCACCTTTGCTGTGGCAGCAAAAGCTGGACGTTTGTCTTTTTTGCTCCAAACAGCGCCGAAAGTGAAAAAAGGTGCTTTTGAGGATAGCGTGCGCAGGAAAGCTAAGAGGGACAAATTGTCTGGGGCATTTGAAGGGGTTCCAGGAGGCAGTGAGAAGCAGCATCACTTTTCCCCGCTGGCACCTTTGCTGTGGCAGCAAAAGCTGGACGTTTGTCTTTTTTGCTCCAAACAGCGCCGAAAGTGAAAAAAGGTGCTTTTGAGGATAGAGTGCGCAAGAAAGCAGAGAGGGCCAAATTGTCTGGGGCATTTGAAGGGGTTCCAGGAGGCAGTGAGAAGCAGCATCACTTTTCCCCGCTGGCACCTTTGCTGTGGCAGCAAAAGCTGGACGTTTGTCTTTTTTGCTCCAAACAGCGCCGAAAGTGAAAAAAGGTGCATTTGAGGATAGCGTGCGCAGGAAAGCAGAGAGGGCCAAATTGTCTGGGGCATTTGAAGGGGTTCCAGGAGGCAGTGAGAAGCAGCATCACTTTTCCCCGCTGGCACCTTTGCTGTGGCAGCAAAAGCTGGACGTTTGTCTTCATTCCTCCGGAGGGCGCCGAAAGTGAAAAAAGGTGCTTTTGAGGATAGAGTGCGCAGGAAAGCAGAGAGGGCCAAATTGTCTGGGGCATTTGAAGGGGTTCCAGGAGGCAGTGAGGACCAGCATCACTTTTCCCCGCTGGCACCTTTGCTGTGGCAGCAAAAGCTGGACGTTTGTCTTTTTTGCTCCAAACAGCGCCGAAAGTGAAAAAAGGTGCTTTTGAGGATAGACTTTTCAGGAAAGCAGAGAGGGCCAAATTGTCTGGGGCATTTGAAGGGGTTCCAGGAGGCAGTGAGGACCAGCATCACTTTTCCCCGCTGGCACCTTTGCTGTGGCAGCAAAAGCTGGACGTTTGTCTTTTTTGCTCCAAACAGCACCGAAAGTGAAAAAAGGTGCTTTTGAGGATAGCGTGCGCAGGAAAGCAGAGAGGGCCAAATTGTCTGGGGCATTTGAAGGGGTTCCAGGAGGCAGTGAGGACCAGCATCACTTTTCCCCGCTGGCACCTTTGCTGTGGCAGCAAAAGCTGGACGTTTGTCTTTTTTGCTCCAAACAGCGCCGAAAGTGAAAAAAGGTGCTTTTGAGGATAGAGTGCGCAGGAAAGCAGAGAGGGCCAAATTGTCTGGGGCATTTGAAGGGGTTCCAGGAGGCAGTGAGGACCAGCATCACTTTTCCCCGCTGGCACCTTTGCTGTGGCAGCAAAAGCTGGACGTTTGTCTTTTTTGCTCCAAACAGCGCCGAAAGTGAAAAAAGGTGCTTTTGAGGATAGCGTGCGCAGGAAAGCAGAGAGGGCCAAATTGTCTGGGGCATTTGAAGGGGTTCCAGGAGGCAGTGAGAAGCAGCATCACTTTTCCCCGCTGGCAC
The DNA here is from genome assembly GCF_965231255.1 of Vanellus vanellus. Taxonomy (NCBI): domain Eukaryota; kingdom Metazoa; phylum Chordata; class Aves; order Charadriiformes; family Charadriidae; genus Vanellus; species Vanellus vanellus. The sequence continues at coordinate 19,931 of NW_028127286.1, read as the reverse complement.
CTTTGCTGTGGCAGCAAAAGCTGGACGTTTGTCTTTTTTGCTCCAAACAGCGCCGAAAGTGAAAAAAGGTGCTTTTGAGGATAGAGTGCGCAGGAAAGCAGAGAGGGCCAAATTGTCTGGGGCATTTGAAGGGGTTCCAGGAGGCAGTGAGGACCAGCATCACTTTTCCCCGCTGGCACCTTTGCTGTGGCAGCAAAAGCTGGACGTTTGTCTTTTTTCCTCCGGAGGGCGCCGAAAGTGAAAAAAGGTGCTTTTGAGGATAGAGTGCGCAGGAAAGCAGAGAGGGCCAAATTGTCTGGGGCATTTGAAGGGGTTCCAGGAGGCAGTGAGGACCAGCATCACTTTTCCCCGCTGGCACCTTTGCTGTGGCAGCAAAAGCTGGACGTTTGTCTTCATTCCTCCGGAGGCCGCCGAAAGTGAAAAAAGGTGCTTTTGAGGATAGCGTGCGCAGGAAAGCAGAGAGGGCCAAATTGTCTGGGGCATTTGAAGGGGTTCCAGGAGGCAGTGAGGACCAGCATCACTTTTCCCCGCTGGCACCTTTGCTGTGGCAGCAAAAGCTGGACGTTTGTCTTTTTTGCTCCAAACAGCGCCGAAAGTGAAAAAAGCTGCTTTTGAGGATAGACTTTTCAGGAAAGCAGAGAGGGCCAAATTGTCTGGGGCATTTGAAGGGGTTCCAGGAGGCAGTGAGAAGCAGCATCACTTTTCCCCGCTGGCACCTTTGCTGTGGCAGCAAAAGCTGGACGTTTGTCTTTTTTGCTCCAAACAGCGCCGAAAGTGAAAAAAGGTGCTTTTGAGGATAGCGTGCGCAGGAAAGCAGAGAGGGCCAAATTGTCTGGGGCATTTGAAGGGGTTCCAGGAGGCAGTGAGAAGCAGCATCACTTTTCCCCGCTGGCACCTTTGCTGTGGCAGCAAAAGCTGGACGTTTGTCTTTTTTGCTCCAAACAGCGCCGAAAGTGAAAAAAGGTGCTTTTGAGGATAGCGTGCGCAGGAAAGCAGAGAGGGCCAAATTGTCTGGGGCATTTGAAGGGGGGTTCCAGGAGGCAGTGAGAAGCAGCAATCACTTTTCCCCGCTGGCACCTTTGCTGTGGCAGCAAAAGCTGGACGTTTGTCTTTTTTGCTCCAAACAGCGCCGAAAGTGAAAAAAGGTGCATTTGAGGATAGAGTGCGCAGGAAAGCAGAGAGGGCCAAATTGTCTGGGGCATTTGAAGGGGTTCCAGGAGGCAGTGAGAAGCAGCATCACTTTTCCCCGCTGGCACCTTTGCTGTGGCAGCAAAGCTGGAGTTTGTCTTTTTTGCTCCAAACAGCGCCGAAAGTGAAAAAGGTGCTTTTGAGGATAGACTTTTCAGGAAAGCAGAGAGGGCCAAATTGTCTGGGGCATTGAAGCGGTGTTCCAGGAGGCAGTGAGGACCAGCATCACTTTTCCCCGCTGGCACCTTTGCTGTGGCAGCAAAAGCTGGACGTTTGTCTTTTTTCCTCCGAAGGGCGCCGAAAGTGAAAAAGGTGCTTTTGAGGATAGAGTGCGCAGGAAAGCAGAGAGGGCCAAATTGTCTGGGGCATTTGAAGGGGTTCCAGGAGGCAGTGAGGACCAGCATCACTTTTCCCCGCTGGCACCTTTGCTGTGGCAGCAAAGCTGGACGTTTGTCTTCATTCCTCCGGAGGGCGCCGAAAGTGAAAAAAGGTGCTTTTGAGGATAGCGTGCGCAGGAAAGCAGAGAGGGCCAAATTGTCTGGGGCATTTGAAGGGGTTCCAGGAGGCAGTGAGGACCAGCATCACTTTTCCCCGCTGGCACCTTTGCTGTGGCAGCAAAAGCTGGACGTTTGTCTTTTTTGCTCCAAACAGCGCCGAAAGTGAAAAAAGGTGCTTTTGAGGATAGACTTTTCAGGAAAGCAGAGAGGGCCAAATTGTCTGGGGCATTTGAAGGGGTTCCAGGAGGCAGTGAGAAGCAGCATCACTTTTCCCCGCTGGCACCTTTGCTGTGGCAGCAAAAGCTGGACGTTTGTCTTTTTTGCTCCAAACAGCGCCGAAAGTGAAAAAAGGTGCTTTTGAGGATAGCGTGCGCAGGAAAGCAGAGAGGGCCAAATTGTCTGGGGCATTTGAAGGGGTTCCAGGAGGCAGTGAGGACCAGCATCACTTTTCCCCGCTGGCACCTTTGCTGTGGCAGCAAAAGCTGGACGTTTGTCTTTTTTGCTCCAAACAGCGCCGAAAGTGATAAAAGGTCCTTTGAGGATAGCGTGCGCAGGAAAGCAGAGAGGGCCAAATTGTCTGGGGCATTTGAAGGGGTTCCAGGAGGCAGTGAGAAGCAGCATCACTTTTCCCCGCTGGCACCTTTGCTGTGGCAGCAAAAGCTGGACTTTTGTCTTTTTTGCTCCAAACAGCGCCGAAAGTGAAAAAAGGTGCTTTTGAGGATAGAGTGCGCAGGAAAGCAGAGAGGGCCAAATTGTCTGGGGCATTTGAAGGGGTTCCAGGAGGCAGTGAGAAGCAGCATCACTTTTCCCCGCTGGCACCTTTGCTGTGGCAGCAAAAGCTGGACGTTTGTCTTTTTTGCTCCAAACAGCGCCGAAAGTGAAAAAAGGTGCTTTTGAGGATAGCGTGCGCAAGAAAGCAGAGAGGGCCAAATTGTCTGGGGCATTTGAAGGGGTTCCAGGAGGCAGTGAGAAGCAGCATCACTTTTCCCCGCTGGCACCTTTGCTGTGGCAGCAAAAGCTGGACGTTTGTCTTTTTTGCTCCAAACAGCGCCGAAAGTGAAAAAAGGTGCTTTTGAGGATAGAGTGCGCAGGAAAGCAGAGAGGGCCAAATTGTCTGGGGCATTTGAAGGGGTTCCAGGAGGCAGTGAGAAGCAGCATCACTTTTCCCCGCTGGCACCTTTGCTGTGGCAGCAAAAGCTGGACGTTTGTCTTTTTTGCTCCAAACAGCGCCGAAAGTGAAAAAAGGTGCTTTTGAGGATAGCGTGCGCAGGAAAGCAGAGAGGGCCAAATTGTCTGGGGCATTTGAAGGGGTTCCAGGAGGCAGTGAGAAGCAGCATCACTTTTCCCCGCTGGCACCTTTGCTGTGGCAGCAAAAGCTGGACGTTTGTCTTTTTTGCTCCAAACAGCGCCGAAAGTGAAAAAAGGTGCTTTTGAGGATAGCGTGCGCAGGAAAGCAGAGAGGGCCAAATTGTCTGGGGCATTTGAAGGGGTTCCAGGAGGCAGTGAGAAGCAGCATCACTTTTCCCCGCTGGCACCTTTGCTGTGGCAGCAAAAGCTGGACGTTTGTCTTTTTTGCTCCAAACAGCGCCGAAAGTGAAAAAAGGTGCATTTGAGGATAGCGTGGGCAGGAAAGCAGAGAGGGCCAAATTGTCTGGGGCATTTGAAGGGGTTCCAGGAGGCAGTGAGGACCAGCATCACTTTTCCCCGCTGGCACCTTTGCTGTGGCAGCAAAAGCTGGACGTTTGTCTTTTTTGCTCCAAACAGCGCCGAAAGTGAAAAAAGGTGCTTTTGAGGATAGCGTGCGCAGGAAAGCAGAGAGGGCCAAATTGTCTGGGGCATTTGAAGGGGTTCCAGGAGGCAGTGAGGACCAGCATCACTTTTCCCCGCTGGCACCTTTGCTGTGGCAGCAAAAGCTGGACGTTTGTCTTTTTTGCTCCAAACAGCGCCGAAAGTGAAAAAAGGTGCATTTGAGGATAGCGTGCGCAGGAAAGCAGAGAGGGCCAAATTGTCTGGGGCATTTGAAGGGGTTCCAGGAGGCAGTGAGGACCAGCATCACTTTTCCCCGCTGGCACCTTTGCTGTGGCAGCAAAAGCTGGACGTTTGTCTTTTTTGCTCCAAACAGCGCCGAAAGTGAAAAAAGGTGCTTTTGAGGATAGCGTGCGCAGGAAAGCAGAGAGGGCCAAATTGTCTGGGGCATTTGAAGGGGTTCCAGGAGGCAGTGAGGACCAGCATCACTTTTCCCCGCTGGCACCTTTGCTGTGGCAGCAAAAGCTGGACGTTTGTCTTTTTTGCTCCAAACAGCACCGAAAGTGAAAAAAGGTGCTTTTGAGGATAGCGTGCGCAGGAAAACAGAGAGGGCCAAATTGTCTGGGGCATTTGAAGGGGTTCCAGGAGGCAGTGAGGACCAGCATCACTTTTCCCCGCTGGCACCTTTGCTGTGGCAGCAAAAGCTGGACGTTTGTCTTTTTTCCTCCGGAGGGCGCCGAAAGTGAAAAAAGGTGCTTTTGAGGATAGAGTGCGCAGGAAAGCAGAGAGGGCCAAATTGTCTGGGGCATTTGAAGGGGTTCCAGGAGGCAGTGAGGACCAGCATCACTTTTCCCCGCTGGCACCTTTGCTGTGGCAGCAAAAGCTGGACGTTTGTCTTTTTTGCTCCAAACAGCGCCGAAAGTGAAAAAAGGTGCATTTGAGGATAGCGTGCGCAGGAAAGCAGAGAGGGCCAAATTGTGTGGGGCATTTGAAGGGGTTCCAGGAGGCAGTGAGAAGCAGCATCACTTTTCCCCGCTGGCACCTTTGCTGTGGCAGCAAAAGCTGGATGTTTGTCTTTTTTGCTCCAAACAGCGCCGAAAGTGAAAAAAGGTGCTTTTGAGGATAGACTTTTCAGGAAAGCAGAGAGGGCCAAATTGTCTGGGGCATTTGAAGGGGTTCCAGGAGGCAGTGAGGACCAGCATCACTTTTCCCCGCTGGCACCTTTGCTGTGGCAGCAAAAGCTGGACGTTTGTCTTCATTCCTCCAAAGGGCGCCGAAAGTGAAAAAAGGTGCTTTTGAGGATAGCGTGCGCAGGAAAGCAGAGAGGGCCAAATTGTCTGGGGCATTTGAAGGGGTTCCAGGAGGCAGTGAGGACCAGCATCACTTTTCCCCGCTGGCACCTTTGCTGTGGCAGCAAAAGCTGGACGTTTGTCTTTTTTGCTCCAAACAGCGCCGAAAGTGAAAAAAGCTGCTTTTGAGGATAGACTTTTCAGGAAAGCAGAGAGGGCCAAATTGTCTGGGGCATTTGAAGGGGTTCCAGGAGGCAGTGAGAAGCAGCATCACTTTTCCCCGCTGGCACCTTTGCTGTGGCAGCAAAAGCTGGACGTTTGTCTTTTTTGCTCCAAACAGCGCCGAAAGTGAAAAAAGGTGCTTTTGAGGATAGCGTGCGCAGGAAAGCAGAGAGGGCCAAATTGTCTGGGGCATTTGAAGGGGTTCCAGGAGGCAGTGAGAAGCAGCATCACTTTTCCCCGCTGGCACCTTTGCTGTGGCAGCAAAAGCTGGACGTTTGTCTTTTTTGCTCCAAACAGCGCCGAAAGTGAAAAAAGGTGCTTTTGAGGATAGCGTGCGCAGGAAAGCAGAGAGGGCCAAATTGTCTGGGGCATTTGAAGGGGTTCCAGGAGGCAGTGAGAAGCAGCATCACTTTTCCCCGCTGGCACCTTTGCTGTGGCAGCAAAAGCTGGACGTTTGTCTTTTTTGCTCCAAACAGCGCCGAAAGTGAAAAAAGCTGCTTTTGAGGATAGACTTTACAGGAAAGCAGAGAGGGCCAAATTGTCTGGGGCATTTGAAGGGGTTCCAGGAGGCAGTGAGAAGCAGCATCACTTTTCCCCGCTGGCACCTTTGCTGTGGCAGCAAAAGCTGGACGTTTGTCTTTTTTGCTCCAAACAGCGCCGAAAGTGAAAAAAGGTGCTTTTGAGGATAGCGTGCGCAGGAAAGCAGAGAGGGCCAAATTGTCTGGGGCATTTGAAGGGGTTCCAGGAGGCAGTGAGAAGCAGCATCACTTTTCCCCGCTGGCACCTTTGCTGTGGCAGCAAAAGCTGGACGTTTGTCTTTTTTGCTCCAAACAGCGCCGAAAGTGAAAAAAGGTGCTTTTGAGGATAGCGTGCGCAGGAAAGCAGAGAGGGCCAAATTGTCTGGGGCATTTGAAGGGGTTCCAGGAGGCAGTGAGAAGCAGCATCACTTTTCCCCGCTGGCACCTTTGCTGTGGCAGCAAAAGCTGGACGTTTGTCTTTTTTGCTCCAAACAGCGCCGAAAGTGAAAAAAGGTGCTTTTGAGGATAGAGTGCGCAAGAAAGCAGAGAGGGCCAAATTGTCTGGGGCATTTGAAGGGGTTCCAGGAGGCAGTGAGAAGCAGCATCACTTTTCCCCGCTGGCACCTTTGCTGTGGCAGCAAAAGCTGGACGTTTGTCTTCATTCCTCCGGAGGGCGCCGAAAGTGAAAAAAGGTGCTTTTGAGGATAGCGTGCGCAGGAAAGCAGAGAGGGCCAAATTGTCTGGGGCATTTGAAGGGGTTCCAGGAGGCAGTGAGGACCAGCATCACTTTTCCCCGCTGGCACCTTTGCTGTGGCAGCAAAAGCTGGACGTTTGTCTTTTTTGCTCCAAACAGCGCCGAAAGTGAAAAAAGGTGCTTTTGAGGATAGACTTTTCAGGAAAGCAGAGAGGGCCAAATTGTGTGGGGCATTTGAAGGGGTTCCAGGAGGCAGTGAGAAGCAGCATCACTTTTCCCCGCTGGCACCTTTGCTGTGGCAGCAAAAGCTGGACGTTTGTCTTTTTTGCTCCAAACAGCGCCGAAAGTGAAAAAAGGTGCTTTTGAGGATAGAGTGCGCAGGAAAGCAGAGAGGGCCAAATTGTCTGGGGCATTTGAAGGGGTTCCAGGAGGCAGTGAGAAGCAGCATCACTTTTCCCCGCTGGCACCTTTGCTGTGGCAGCAAAAGCTGGACGTTTGTCTTTTTTGCTCCAAACAGCGCCGAAAGTGAAAAAAGGTGCTTTTGAGGATAGAGTGCGCAGGAAAGCAGAGAGGGCCAAATTGTCTGGGGCATTTGAAGGGGTTCCAGGAGGCAGTGAGAAGCAGCATCACTTTTCCCCGCTGGCACCTTTGCTGTGGCAGCAAAAGCTGGACGTTTGTCTTTTTTGCTCCAAACAGCGCCGAAAGTGAAAAAAGGTGCATTTGAGGATAGCGTGGGCAGGAAAGCAGAGAGGGCCAAATTGTCTGGGGCATTTGAAGGGGTTCCAGGAGGCAGTGAGGACCAGCATCACTTTTCCCCGCTGGCACCTTTGCTGTGGCAGCAAAAGCTGGACGTTTGTCTTTTTTGATCCAAACAGCGCCGAAAGTGAAAAAAGGTGCTTTTGAGGATAGCGTGCGCAGGAAAGCAGAGAGGGCCAAATTGTCTGGGGCATTTGAAGGGGTTCCAGGAGGCAGTGAGGACCAGCATCACTTTTCCCCGCTGGCACCTTTGCTGTGGCAGCAAAAGCTGGACGTTTGTCTTTTTTGCTCCAAACAGCGCCGAAAGTGAAAAAAGGTGCTTTTGAGGATAGCGTGCGCAGGAAAGCAGAGAGGGCCAAATTGTCTGGGGCATTTGAAGGGGTTCCAGGAGGCAGTGAGGACCAGCATCACTTTTCCCCGCTGGCACCTTTGCTGTGGCAGCAAAAGCTGGACGTTTGTCTTTTTTGCTCCAAACAGCGCCGAAAGTGAAAAAAGGTGCTTTTGAGGATAGCGTGCGCAGGAAAGCAGAGAGGGCCAAATTGTCTGGGGCATTTGAAGGGGTTCCAGGAGGCAGTGAGGACCAGCATCACTTTTCCCCGCTGGCACCTTTGCTGTGGCAGCAAAAGCTGGACGTTTGTCTTTTTTGCTCCAAACAGCACCGAAAGTGAAAAAAGGTGCTTTTGAGGATAGCGTGCGCAGGAAAACAGAGAGGGCCAAATTGTCTGGGGCATTTGAAGGGGTTCCAGGAGGCAGTGAGGACCAGCATCACTTTTCCCCGCTGGCACCTTTGCTGTGGCAGCAAAAGCTGGACGTTTGTCTTTTTTCCTCCGGAGGGCGCCGAAAGTGAAAAAAGGTGCTTTTGAGGATAGAGTGCGCAGGAAAGCAGAGAGGGCCAAATTGTCTGGGGCATTTGAAGGGGTTCCAGGAGGCAGTGAGGACCAGCATCACTTTTCCCCGCTGGCACCTTTGCTGTGGCAGCAAAAGCTGGACGTTTGTCTTTTTTGCTCCAAACAGCGCCGAAAGTGAAAAAAGGTGCATTTGAGGATAGCGTGCGCAGGAAAGCAGAGAGGGCCAAATTGTGTGGGGCATTTGAAGGGGTTCCAGGAGGCAGTGAGAAGCAGCATCACTTTTCCCCGCTGGCACCTTTGCTGTGGCAGCAAAAGCTGGATGTTTGTCTTTTTTGCTCCAAACAGCGCCGAAAGTGAAAAAAGGTGCTTTTGAGGATAGACTTTTCAGGAAAGCAGAGAGGGCCAAATTGTCTGGGGCATTTGAAGGGGTTCCAGGAGGCAGTGAGGACCAGCATCACTTTTCCCCGCTGGCACCTTTGCTGTGGCAGCAAAAGCTGGACGTTTGTCTTCATTCCTCCAAAGGGCGCCGAAAGTGAAAAAAGGTGCTTTTGAGGATAGCGTGCGCAGGAAAGCAGAGAGGGCCAAATTGTCTGGGGCATTTGAAGGGGTTCCAGGAGGCAGTGAGGACCAGCATCACTTTTCCCCGCTGGCACCTTTGCTGTGGCAGCAAAAGCTGGACGTTTGTCTTTTTTGCTCCAAACAGCGCCGAAAGTGAAAAAAGCTGCTTTTGAGGATAGACTTTTCAGGAAAGCAGAGAGGGCCAAATTGTCTGGGGCATTTGAAGGGGTTCCAGGAGGCAGTGAGAAGCAGCATCACTTTTCCCCGCTGGCACCTTTGCTGTGGCAGCAAAAGCTGGACGTTTGTCTTTTTTGCTCCAAACAGCGCCGAAAGTGAAAAAAGGTGCTTTTGAGGATAGCGTGCGCAGGAAAGCAGAGAGGGCCAAATTGTCTGGGGCATTTGAAGGGGTTCCAGGAGGCAGTGAGAAGCAGCATCACTTTTCCCCGCTGGCACCTTTGCTGTGGCAGCAAAAGCTGGACGTTTGTCTTTTTTGCTCCAAACAGCGCCGAAAGTGAAAAAAGGTGCTTTTGAGGATAGCGTGCGCAGGAAAGCAGAGAGGGCCAAATTGTCTGGGGCATTTGAAGGGGTTCCAGGAGGCAGTGAGAAGCAGCATCACTTTTCCCCGCTGGCACCTTTGCTGTGGCAGCAAAAGCTGGACGTTTGTCTTTTTTGCTCCAAACAGCGCCGAAAGTGAAAAAAGCTGCTTTTGAGGATAGACTTTACAGGAAAGCAGAGAGGGCCAAATTGTCTGGGGCATTTGAAGGGGTTCCAGGAGGCAGTGAGAAGCAGCATCACTTTTCCCCGCTGGCACCTTTGCTGTGGCAGCAAAAGCTGGACGTTTGTCTTTTTTGCTCCAAACAGCGCCGAAAGTGAAAAAAGGTGCTTTTGAGGATAGAGTGCGCAGGAAAGCAGAGAGGGCCAAATTGTCTGGGGCATTTGAAGGGGTTCCAGGAGGCAGTGAGAAGCAGCATCACTTTTCCCCGCTGGCACCTTTGCTGTGGCAGCAAAAGCTGGACGTTTGTCTTTTTTGCTCCAAACAGCGCCGAAAGTGAAAAAAGGTGCTTTTGAGGATAGCGTGCGCAGGAAAGCAGAGAGGGCCAAATTGTCTGGGGCATTTGAAGGGGTTCCAGGAGGCAGTGAGAAGCAGCATCACTTTTCCCCGCTGGCACCTTTGCTGTGGCAGCAAAAGCTGGACGTTTGTCTTTTTTGCTCCAAACAGCGCCGAAAGTGAAAAAAGGTGCTTTTGAGGATAGAGTGCGCAAGAAAGCAGAGAGGGCCAAATTGTCTGGGGCATTTGAAGGGGTTCCAGGAGGCAGTGAGAAGCAGCATCACTTTTCCCCGCTGGCACCTTTGCTGTGGCAGCAAAAGCTGGACGTTTGTCTTTTTTGCTCCAAACAGCGCCGAAAGTGAAAAAAGGTGCTTTTGAGGATAGCGTGCGCAGGAAAGCTAAGAGGGACAAATTGTCTGGGGCATTTGAAGGGGTTCCAGGAGGCAGTGAGAAGCAGCATCACTTTTCCCCGCTGGCACCTTTGCTGTGGCAGCAAAAGCTGGACGTTTGTCTTTTTTGCTCCAAACAGCGCCGAAAGTGAAAAAAGGTGCTTTTGAGGATAGAGTGCGCAAGAAAGCAGAGAGGGCCAAATTGTCTGGGGCATTTGAAGGGGTTCCAGGAGGCAGTGAGAAGCAGCATCACTTTTCCCCGCTGGCACCTTTGCTGTGGCAGCAAAAGCTGGACGTTTGTCTTTTTTGCTCCAAACAGCGCCGAAAGTGAAAAAAGGTGCATTTGAGGATAGCGTGCGCAGGAAAGCAGAGAGGGCCAAATTGTCTGGGGCATTTGAAGGGGTTCCAGGAGGCAGTGAGAAGCAGCATCACTTTTCCCCGCTGGCACCTTTGCTGTGGCAGCAAAAGCTGGACGTTTGTCTTCATTCCTCCGGAGGGCGCCGAAAGTGAAAAAAGGTGCTTTTGAGGATAGCGTGCGCAGGAAAGCAGAGAGGGCCAAATTGTGTGGGGCATTTGAAGGGGTTCCAGGAGGCAGTGAGGACCAGCATCACTTTTCCCCGCTGGCACCTTTGCTGTGGCAGCAAAAGCTGGACGTTTGTCTTTTTTGCTCCAAACAGCACCGAAAGTGAAAAAAGGTGCTTTTGAGGATAGCGTGCGCAGGAAAACAGAGAGGGCCAAATTGTCTGGGGCATTTGAAGGGGTTCCAGGAGGCAGTGAGGACCAGCATCACTTTTCCCCGCTGGCACCTTTGCTGTGGCAGCAAAAGCTGGACGTTTGTCTTTTTTCCTCCGGAGGGCGCCGAAAGTGAAAAAAGGTGCTTTTGAGGATAGAGTGCGCAGGAAAGCAGAGAGGGCCAAATTGTCTGGGGCATTTGAAGGGGTTCCAGGAGGCAGTGAGGACCAGCATCACTTTTCCCCGCTGGCACCTTTGCTGTGGCAGCAAAAGCTGGACGTTTGTCTTTTTTGCTCCAAACAGCGCCGAAAGTGAAAAAAGGTGCTTTTGAGGATAGCGTGCGCAGGAAAGCAGAGAGGGCCAAATTGTCTGGGGCATTTGAAGGGGTTCCAGGAGGCAGTGAGAAGCAGCATCACTTTTCCCCGCTGGCACCTTTGCTGTGGCAGCAAAAGCTGGACGTTTGTCTTTTTTGCTCCAAACAGCGCCGAAAGTGAAAAAAGGTGCTTTTGAGGATAGACTTTTCAGGAAAGCAGAGAGGGCCAAATTGTCTGGGGCATTTGAAGGGGTTCCAGGAGGCAGTGAGAAGCAGCATCACTTTTCCCCGCTGGCACCTTTGCTGTGGCAGCAAAAGCTGGACTTTTGTCTTCATTCCTCCGGAGGGCGCCGAAAGTGAAAAAAGGTGCTTTTGAGGATAGCGTGCGCAGGAAAGCAGAGAGGGCCAAATTGTCTGGGGCATTTGAAGGGGTTCCAGGAGGCAGTGAGGACCAGCATCACTTTTCCCCGCTGGCACCTTTGCTGTGGCAGCAAAAGCTGGACGTTTGTCTTTTTTCCTCCGGAGGGCGCCGAAAGTGAAAAAAGGTGCTTTTGAGGATAGAGTGCGCAGGAAAGCAGAGAGGGCCAAATTGTCTGGGGCATTTGAAGGGGTTCCAGGAGGCAGTGAGGACCAGCATCACTTTTCCCCGCTGGCACCTTTGCTGTGGCAGCAAAAGCTGGACGTTTGTCTTTTTTGCTCCAAACAGCGCCGAAAGTGAAAAAAGGTGCTTTTGAGGATAGCGTGCGCAGGAAAGCAGAGAGGGCCAAATTGTCTGGGGCATTTGAAGGGGTTCCAGGAGGCAGTGAGAAGCAGCATCACTTTTCCCCGCTGGCACCTTTGCTGTGGCAGCAAAAGCTGGACGTTTGTCTTTTTTGCTCCAAACAGCGCCGAAAGTGAAAAAAGGTGCTTTTGAGGATAGAGTGCGCAAGAAAGCAGAGAGGGCCAAATTGTCTGGGGCATTTGAAGGGGTTCCAGGAGGCAGTGAGAAGCAGCATCACTTTTCCCCGCTGGCACCTTTGCTGTGGCAGCAAAAGCTGGACGTTTGTCTTTTTTGCTCCAAACAGCGCCGAAAGTGAAAAAAGGTGCTTTTGAGGATAGCGTGCGCAGGAAAGCTAAGAGGGACAAATTGTCTGGGGCATTTGAAGGGGTTCCAGGAGGCAGTGAGAAGCAGCATCACTTTTCCCCGCTGGCACCTTTGCTGTGGCAGCAAAAGCTGGACGTTTGTCTTTTTTGCTCCAAACAGCGCCGAAAGTGAAAAAAGGTGCTTTTGAGGATAGAGTGCGCAAGAAAGCAGAGAGGGCCAAATTGTCTGGGGCATTTGAAGGGGTTCCAGGAGGCAGTGAGAAGCAGCATCACTTTTCCCCGCTGGCACCTTTGCTGTGGCAGCAAAAGCTGGACGTTTGTCTTTTTTGCTCCAAACAGCGCCGAAAGTGAAAAAAGGTGCATTTGAGGATAGCGTGCGCAGGAAAGCAGAGAGGGCCAAATTGTCTGGGGCATTTGAAGGGGTTCCAGGAGGCAGTGAGAAGCAGCATCACTTTTCCCCGCTGGCACCTTTGCTGTGGCAGCAAAAGCTGGACGTTTGTCTTCATTCCTCCGGAGGGCGCCGAAAGTGAAAAAAGGTGCTTTTGAGGATAGAGTGCGCAGGAAAGCAGAGAGGGCCAAATTGTCTGGGGCATTTGAAGGGGTTCCAGGAGGCAGTGAGGACCAGCATCACTTTTCCCCGCTGGCACCTTTGCTGTGGCAGCAAAAGCTGGACGTTTGTCTTTTTTGCTCCAAACAGCGCCGAAAGTGAAAAAAGGTGCTTTTGAGGATAGACTTTTCAGGAAAGCAGAGAGGGCCAAATTGTCTGGGGCATTTGAAGGGGTTCCAGGAGGCAGTGAGGACCAGCATCACTTTTCCCCGCTGGCACCTTTGCTGTGGCAGCAAAAGCTGGACGTTTGTCTTTTTTGCTCCAAACAGCACCGAAAGTGAAAAAAGGTGCTTTTGAGGATAGCGTGCGCAGGAAAACAGAGAGGGCCAAATTGTCTGGGGCATTTGAAGGGGTTCCAGGAGGCAGTGAGGACCAGCATCACTTTTCCCCGCTGGCACCTTTGCTGTGGCAGCAAAAGCTGGACGTTTGTCTTTTTTGCTCCAAACAGCGCCGAAAGTGAAAAAAGGTGCTTTTGAGGATAGAGTGCGCAGGAAAGCAGAGAGGGCCAAATTGTCTGGGGCATTTGAAGGGGTTCCAGGAGGCAGTGAGGACCAGCATCACTTTTCCCCGCTGGCACCTTTGCTGTGGCAGCAAAAGCTGGACGTTTGTCTTTTTTGCTCCAAACAGCGCCGAAAGTGAAAAAAGGTGCTTTTGAGGATAGCGTGCGCAGGAAAGCAGAGAGGGCCAAATTGTCTGGGGCATTTGAAGGGGTTCCAGGAGGCAGTGAGAAGCAGCATCACTTTTCCCCGCTGGCACCTTTGCTGTGGCAGCAAAAGCTGGACGTTTGTCTTTTTTGCTCCAAACAGCGCCGAAAGTGAAAAAAGGTGCTTTTGAGGATAGAGTGCGCAGGAAAGCAGAGAGGGCCAAATTGTCTGGGGCATTTGAAGGGGTTCCAGGAGGCAGTGAGGACCAGCATCACTTTTCCCCGCTGGCACCTTTGCTGTGGCAGCAAAAGCTGGACGTTTGTCTTTTTTCCTCCGGAGGGCGCCGAAAGTGAAAAAAGGTGCTTTTGAGGATAGAGTGCGCAGGAAAGCAGAGAGGGCCAAATTGTCTGGGGCATTTGAAGGGGTTCCAGGAGGCAGTGAGGACCAGCATCACTTTTCCCCGCTGGCACCTTTGCTGTGGCAGCAAAAGCTGGACGTTTGTCTTCATTCCTCCGGAGGCCGCCGAAAGTGAAAAAAGGTGCTTTTGAGGATAGCGTGCGCAGGAAAGCAGAGAGGGCCAAATTGTCTGGGGCATTTGAAGGGGTTCCAGGAGGCAGTGAGGACCAGCATCACTTTTCCCCGCTGGCACCTTTGCTGTGGCAGCAAAAGCTGGACGTTTGTCTTTTTTGCTCCAAACAGCGCCGAAAGTGAAAAAAGCTGCTTTTGAGGATAGACTTTTCAGGAAAGCAGAGAGGGCCAAATTGTCTGGGGCATTTGAAGGGGTTCCAGGAGGCAGTGAGAAGCAGCATCACTTTTCCCCGCTGGCACCTTTGCTGTGGCAGCAAAAGCTGGACGTTTGTCTTTTTTGCTCCAAACAGCGCCGAAAGTGAAAAAAGGTGCTTTTGAGGATAGCGTGCGCAGGAAAGCAGAGAGGGCCAAATTGTCTGGGGCATTTGAAGGGGTTCCAGGAGGCAGTGAGAAGCAGCATCACTTTTCCCCGCTGGCACCTTTGCTGTGGCAGCAAAAGCTGGACGTTTGTCTTTTTTGCTCCAAACAGCGCCGAAAGTGAAAAAAGGTGCTTTTGAGGATAGCGTGCGCAGGAAAGCAGAGAGGGCCAAATTGTCTGGGGCATTTGAAGGGGTTCCAGGAGGCAGTGAGAAGCAGCATCACTTTTCCCCGCTGGCACCTTTGCTGTGGCAGCAAAAGCTGGACGTTTGTCTTTTTTGCTCCAAACAGCGCCGAAAGTGAAAAAAGGTGCATTTGAGGATAGAGTGCGCAGGAAAGCAGAGAGGGCCAAATTGTCTGGGGCATTTGAAGGGGTTCCAGGAGGCAGTGAGAAGCAGCATCACTTTTCCCCGCTGGCACCTTTGCTGTGGCAGCAAAAGCTGGAGTTTGTCTTTTTTGCTCCAAACAGCGCCGAAAGTGAAAAAAGGTGCTTTTGAGGATAGACTTTTCAGGAAAGCAGAGAGGGCCAAATTGTCTGGGGCATTTGAAGGGGTTCCAGGAGGCAGTGAGGACCAGCATCACTTTTCCCCGCTGGCACCTTTGCTGTGGCAGCAAAAGCTGGACGTTTGTCTTTTTTCCTCCGGAGGGCGCCGAAAGTGAAAAAAGGTGCTTTTGAGGATAGAGTGCGCAGGAAAGCAGAGAGGGCCAAATTGTCTGGGGCATTTGAAGGGGTTCCAGGAGGCAGTGAGGACCAGCATCACTTTTCCCCGCTGGCACCTTTGCTGTGGCAGCAAAAGCTGGACGTTTGTCTTCATTCCTCCGGAGGGCGCCGAAAGTGAAAAAAGGTGCTTTTGAGGATAGCGTGCGCAGGAAAGCAGAGAGGGCCAAATTGTCTGGGGCATTTGAAGGGGTTCCAGGAGGCAGTGAGGACCAGCATCACTTTTCCCCGCTGGCACCTTTGCTGTGGCAGCAAAAGCTGGACGTTTGTCTTTTTTGCTCCAAACAGCGCCGAAAGTGAAAAAAGGTGCTTTTGAGGATAGACTTTTCAGGAAAGCAGAGAGGGCCAAATTGTCTGGGGCATTTGAAGGGGTTCCAGGAGGCAGTGAGAAGCAGCATCACTTTTCCCCGCTGGCACCTTTGCTGTGGCAGCAAAAGCTGGACGTTTGTCTTTTTTGCTCCAAACAGCGCCGAAAGTGAAAAAAGGTGCTTTTGAGGATAGCGTGCGCAGGAAAGCAGAGAGGGCCAAATTGTCTGGGGCATTTGAAGGGGTTCCAGGAGGCAGTGAGGACCAGCATCACTTTTCCCCGCTGGCACCTTTGCTGTGGCAGCAAAAGCTGGACGTTTGTCTTTTTTGCTCCAAACAGCGCCGAAAGTGATAAAAGGTCCTTTGAGGATAGCGTGCGCAGGAAAGCAGAGAGGGCCAAATTGTCTGGGGCATTTGAAGGGGTTCCAGGAGGCAGTGAGAAGCAGCATCACTTTTCCCCGCTGGCACCTTTGCTGTGGCAGCAAAAGCTGGACTTTTGTCTTTTTTGCTCCAAACAGCGCCGAAAGTGAAAAAAGGTGCTTTTGAGGATAGAGTGCGCAGGAAAGCAGAGAGGGCCAAATTGTCTGGGGCATTTGAAGGGGTTCCAGGAGGCAGTGAGAAGCAGCATCACTTTTCCCCGCTGGCACCTTTGCTGTGGCAGCAAAAGCTGGACGTTTGTCTTTTTTGCTCCAAACAGCGCCGAAAGTGAAAAAAGGTGCTTTTGAGGATAGCGTGCGCAAGAAAGCAGAGAGGGCCAAATTGTCTGGGGCATTTGAAGGGGTTCCAGGAGGCAGTGAGAAGCAGCATCACTTTTCCCCGCTGGCACCTTTGCTGTGGCAGCAAAAGCTGGACGTTTGTCTTTTTTGCTCCAAACAGCGCCGAAAGTGAAAAAAGGTGCTTTTGAGGATAGACTTTTCAGGAAAGCAGAGAGGGCCAAATTGTCTGGGGCATTTGAAGGGGTTCCAGGAGGCAGTGAGAAGCAGCATCACTTTTCCCCGCTGGCACCTTTGCTGTGGCAGCAAAAGCTGGACGTTTGTCTTTTTTGCTCCAAACAGCGCCGAAAGTGAAAAAAGGTGCTTTTGAGGATAGAGTGCGCAAGAAAGCAGAGAGGGCCAAATTGTCTGGGGCATTTGAAGGGGTTCCAGGAGGCAGTGAGAAGCAGCATCACTTTTCCCCGCTGGCACCTTTGCTGTGGCAGCAAAAGCTGGACGTTTGTCTTTTTTGCTCCAAACAGCGCCGAAAGTGAAAAAAGGTGCTTTTGAGGATAGCGTGCGCAGGAAAGCTAAGAGGGACAAATTGTCTGGGGCATTTGAAGGGGTTCCAGGAGGCAGTGAGAAGCAGCATCACTTTTCCCCGCTGGCACCTTTGCTGTGGCAGCAAAAGCTGGACGTTTGTCTTTTTTGCTCCAAACAGCGCCGAAAGTGAAAAAAGGTGCTTTTGAGGATAGAGTGCGCAAGAAAGCAGAGAGGGCCAAATTGTCTGGGGCATTTGAAGGGGTTCCAGGAGGCAGTGAGAAGCAGCATCACTTTTCCCCGCTGGCACCTTTGCTGTGGCAGCAAAAGCTGGACGTTTGTCTTTTTTGCTCCAAACAGCGCCGAAAGTGAAAAAAGGTGCATTTGAGGATAGCGTGCGCAGGAAAGCAGAGAGGGCCAAATTGTCTGGGGCATTTGAAGGGGTTCCAGGAGGCAGTGAGAAGCAGCATCACTTTTCCCCGCTGGCACCTTTGCTGTGGCAGCAAAAGCTGGACGTTTGTCTTCATTCCTCCGGAGGGCGCCGAAAGTGAAAAAAGGTGCTTTTGAGGATAGAGTGCGCAGGAAAGCAGAGAGGGCCAAATTGTCTGGGGCATTTGAAGGGGTTCCAGGAGGCAGTGAGGACCAGCATCACTTTTCCCCGCTGGCACCTTTGCTGTGGCAGCAAAAGCTGGACGTTTGTCTTTTTTGCTCCAAACAGCGCCGAAAGTGAAAAAAGGTGCTTTTGAGGATAGACTTTTCAGGAAAGCAGAGAGGGCCAAATTGTCTGGGGCATTTGAAGGGGTTCCAGGAGGCAGTGAGGACCAGCATCACTTTTCCCCGCTGGCACCTTTGCTGTGGCAGCAAAAGCTGGACGTTTGTCTTTTTTGCTCCAAACAGCACCGAAAGTGAAAAAAGGTGCTTTTGAGGATAGCGTGCGCAGGAAAACAGAGAGGGCCAAATTGTCTGGGGCATTTGAAGGGGTTCCAGGAGGCAGTGAGGACCAGCATCACTTTTCCCCGCTGGCACCTTTGCTGTGGCAGCAAAAGCTGGACGTTTGTCTTTTTTGCTCCAAACAGCGCCGAAAGTGAAAAAAGGTGCTTTTGAGGATAGAGTGCGCAGGAAAGCAGAGAGGGCCAAATTGTCTGGGGCATTTGAAGGGGTTCCAGGAGGCAGTGAGGACCAGCATCACTTTTCCCCGCTGGCACCTTTGCTGTGGCAGCAAAAGCTGGACGTTTGTCTTTTTTGCTCCAAACAGCGCCGAAAGTGAAAAAAGGTGCTTTTGAGGATAGCGTGCGCAGGAAAGCAGAGAGGGCCAAATTGTCTGGGGCATTTGAAGGGGTTCCAGGAGGCAGTGAGAAGCAGCATCACTTTTCCCCGCTGGCACCTTTGCTGTGGCAGCAAAAGCTGGACGTTTGTCTTTTTTGCTCCAAACAGCGCCGAAAGTGAAAAAAGGTGCTTTTGAGGATAGAGTGCGCAGGAAAGCAGAGAGGGCCAAATTGTCTGGGGCATTTGAAGGGGTTCCAGGAGGCAGTGAGGACCAGCATCACTTTTCCCCGCTGGCACCTTTGCTGTGGCAGCAAAAGCTGGACGTTTGTCTTTTTTCCTCCGGAGGGCGCCGAAAGTGAAAAAAGGTGCTTTTGAGGATAGAGTGCGCAGGAAAGCAGAGAGGGCCAAATTGTCTGGGGCATTTGAAGGGGTTCCAGGAGGCAGTGAGGACCAGCATCACTTTTCCCCGCTGGCACCTTTGCTGTGGCAGCAAAAGCTGGACGTTTGTCTTCATTCCTCCGGAGGCCGCCGAAAGTGAAAAAAGGTGCTTTTGAGGATAGCGTGCGCAGGAAAGCAGAGAGGGCCAAATTGTCTGGGGCATTTGAAGGGGTTCCAGGAGGCAGTGAGGACCAGCATCACTTTTCCCCGCTGGCACCTTTGCTGTGGCAGCAAAAGCTGGACGTTTGTCTTTTTTGCTCCAAACAGCGCCGAAAGTGAAAAAAGCTGCTTTTGAGGATAGACTTTTCAGGAAAGCAGAGAGGGCCAAATTGTCTGGGGCATTTGAAGGGGTTCCAGGAGGCAGTGAGAAGCAGCATCACTTTTCCCCGCTGGCACCTTTGCTGTGGCAGCAAAAGCTGGACGTTTGTCTTTTTTGCTCCAAACAGCGCCGAAAGTGAAAAAAGGTGCTTTTGAGGATAGCGTGCGCAGGAAAGCAGAGAGGGCCAAATTGTCTGGGCATTTGAAGGGGTTCCAGGAGGCAGTGAGAAGCAGCATCACTTTTCCCCGCTGGCACCTTTGCTGTGGCAGCAAAAGCTGGACGTTTGTCTTTTTTGCTCCAAACAGCGCCGAAAGTGAAAAAAGGTGCTTTTGAGGATAGCGTGCGCAGGAAAGCAGAGAGGGCCAAATTGTCTGGGGCATTTGAAGGGGTTCCAGGAGGCAGTGAGAAGCAGCATCACTTTTCCCCGCTGGCACCTTTGCTGTGGCAGCAAAAGCTGGACGTTTGTCTTTTTTGCTCCAAACAGCGCCGAAAGTGAAAAAAGGTGCATTTGAGGATAGAGTGCGCAGGAAAGCAGAGAGGGCCAAATTGTCTGGGGCATTTGAAGGGGTTCCAGGAGGCAGTGAGAAGCAGCATCACTTTTCCCCGCTGGCACCTTTGCTGTGGCAGCAAAAGCTGGAGTTTGTCTTTTTTGCTCCAAACAGCGCCGAAAGTGAAAAAAGGTGCTTTTGAGGATAGACTTTTCAGGAAAGCAGAGAGGGCCAAATTGTCTGGGGCATTTGAAGGGGTTCCAGGAGGCAGTGAGGACCAGCATCACTTTCCCCGCTGGCACCTTTGCTGTGGCAGCAAAAGCTGGACGTTTGTCTTTTTTCCTCCGGAGGGCGCCGAAAGTGAAAAAAGGTGCTTTTGAGGATAGAGTGCGCAGGAAAGCAGAGAGGGCCAAATTGTCTGGGGCATTTGAAGGGGTTCCAGGAGGCAGTGAGGACCAGCATCACTTTTCCCCGCTGGCACCTTTGCTGTGGCAGCAAAAGCTGGACGTTTGTCTTCATTCCTCCGGAGGGCGCCGAAAGTGAAAAAAGGTGCTTTTGAGGATAGCGTGCGCAGGAAAGCAGAGAGGGCCAAATTGTCTGGGGCATTTGAAGGGGTTCCAGGAGGCAGTGAGGACCAGCATCACTTTTCCCCGCTGGCACCTTTGCTGTGGCAGCAAAAGCTGGACGTTTGTCTTTTTGCTCCAAACAGCGCCGAAAGTGAAAAAAAGGTGCTTTTGAGGATAGACTTTTCAGGAAAGCAGAGAGGGCCAAATTGTCTGGGGCATTTGAAGGGGTTCCAGGAGGCAGTGAGAAGCAGCATCACTTTTCCCCGCTGGCACCTTTGCTGTGGCAGCAAAAGCTGGACGTTTGTCTTTTTTGCTCCAAACAGCGCCGAAAGTGAAAAAAGGTGCTTTTGAGGATAGCGTGCGCAGGAAAGCAGAGAGGGCCAAATTGTCTGGGGCATTTGAAGGGGTTCCAGGAGGCAGTGAGGACCAGCATCACTTTTCCCCGCTGGCACCTTTGCTGTGGCAGCAAAAGCTGGACGTTTGTCTTTTTTGCTCCAAACAGCGCCGAAAGTGATAAAAGG
>NW_028127287.1:0-16750 GCF_965231255.1 Vanellus vanellus | reverse complement strand
CCGGCTGGTTGTAGGGCGCCGGGGCGAAGTGGGGCTGGGGGTATGGGGCGGGGGGGTAGGGGGGCTGCGCGTAGGCCGGGGGGGCCGTGGGCTGCGGCCCCGGGAAGCCATCGCCCGTCACCAGGAAGCTCTTCTCGTGGGACATGGTGGCCCCCCCCGGGCTGGCCGCCGCTCTCTGCTGTGGGGAGGAGGGGAAAGGGGGG
Source organism: Vanellus vanellus (assembly GCF_965231255.1). NCBI lineage: Eukaryota > Metazoa > Chordata > Aves > Charadriiformes > Charadriidae > Vanellus > Vanellus vanellus. Next base: position 16,547 of record NW_028127287.1, on the reverse strand, counting down.
GTCAGAGACGGCGGCCGTCACCCCCCCCCAGTCATTAGCCCGCCCCCTGGTCATCACCCCCCCACCATCACCCCCCCAATTACCCTCCCATCCATCACCCCCCCATCATCCCATCCATCACACCCCACACACCTCCCCCCCATCCATCACCCCCCCATCGCCCCCCATCACACCCCCCCATCATCCCCCCACTCCCATCACCCCCCCACTCCCATCACCCCCAATTACCCCCCCATCCATCCCCCTCCACATGCATCACTCTCCCATCACCCCCCCTCCATCACCCCCCCATAACCCCTCCATCAGCCCCCCCCATTACCTCCCCATCCATCACCCCCCCCAATCACCCCCCCATGGCCATCATACCCCCCCCAATTACCCCTCATCCATCACTCCCCCCCATTAACTCCCCATCCATCACCCCCCATGGCCATCACCCCCCACATCCACCCCCACACCACATCACCTCCAATCACCCCCCCCATCCCCCCCCCATGACCATCAACCCCCCTATCCATCACCCCCATCCCCCCCCATGGCCATCACCCCCCACATCCACACCCCCCCGTCCATCCCCCCCCCCCATCACCCCCCCCATGGCCATCACACCCCCCATCACCCCTCATGACCATCAACCCCCCCTATCCATCACCTCCATCCCCCCCCATGGCCATCACCCCCCACATCCACATCCCCCCCCAATCACCCCCCCCATTCCCCCCCCCATCACCCCCCCCATGGCCATCACACCCCCCATCACCCCTCATGATCATCAACCCCCCCATCCATCACCCCCATCCCCCCCCATGGCCATCACCCCCCACATCCACACACCCCCCATCCCCCCCCATGGCCATCACCCCCCACATCCACATCCCCCCCCAATCACCCCCCCCATTCCCCCCCCCCATCACCCCCCCCATGGCCATCACACCCCCCATCACCCCTCATGATCATCAACCCCCCTATCCATCACCTCCATCACCCCCCATGGCCATCACCCCCCACATCTACATCCCCCCCAATCACCCCCCGCCCCATCACCCCCCCCATGGACATCACCCCCCCCCCCCATCACCCCTCATGATCATCAACCCCCCCATCCATCACCCCCATCCCCCCCCATGGCCATCACCCCCCACATCCACACACCCCCCATCCCCCCCCATGGCCATCACCCCCCACATCCACATCCCCCCCCAATCACCCCCCCCATTCCCCCCCCCCCCATCACCCCCCCATGGCCATCACCCCCCCCCCATCACCCCTCATGACCATCAACCCCCCCTATCCATCACCACCATCACCCCCCCATGGACATCACCCCCTAATCACACCCCCCCCCATCACCCCCCCATGGCCATCACCCCCCCCCCATCACCCCTCATGACCATCAACCCCCATATCTATCACCCCCATCACCCCCAATCACCCCCTGTCCATCACCCCCCATCCACCCCACCCCCCCCCACCTACGGCCCCTCTCCCCCCCCCCATCAGTCCTGTGGGTCCCCCCCCCGCCCCACAGCGATGTTTCCCCCCCAGTGCCGCCCCACACTTGGGGGTGTCCCCCCCACCTCCATCCCCCCCCCCCCCCCAGGGCCCACACAAGATGGCCGCCCCTCGGCAGGGCCGTTGCCATGGCGACAGCCCCCCCCAGCGGCCGCCCGGGCCTTGGCCATGGCGGGGGGTCGCTGTGCCACCACCAACCCCCCCCGGGCCACCGCCGTCGGGGTCCCGCCGGCCACGGCACCCGCCGTGCCGCCACCCGCCGCCAAACCCCAGTGGCCACCGCCGCGCAGGGCCACAGTGGCCACCGCCGCGCCAGGCCGCAGTGGCCAGGGTTGGCCACGGGCACCGGGCCCGGCCACCGATTCGGGATTACCGAGCCGTGCGGCTGTGGCGATGGCGGCCGCGGCCCTGCGCGGGGATGGCCGCCGGCGCGGGGATGGCGGCCCAGGGGGCAGCGGGGACGGGAGGTGGCCCGCGGGCTCGGTGGCGGACGGGCCTGTGCCGTCACAGGCCGCGGCGAGGGACGTGCCAGAGACGGTGCCGCAGAGGAGCACCGGCAGTGCCGGGCACGGGGCCGCAGGCAGCCGGGGCCAGCGCCAGGGACTGGCCCGGTGACAGCACTCCTGGCCCGTGACAGCTTGCCGGGCTGCTGACAGCCCCCTTGGCCAGTGGCACAGCCCCCTTGGCCAGTGACAGCCCCCTTGGCCAGTGACAGCCCCCTGGCTGCTGACAGCCCCCTGGCTGCTGACAGCCCTCTTGGCCAGTGGCACAGGCCCCCTGGCCAGTGACAGCTTGCCGGGCCGGTGACAGCTTGCCCAGCTGGTGATAGCCCTCCTGACCAGTGACAGCCCCTCTGACCAGTGACAGCTCACTGGGCTGGTGGCACAGCCTGCTGGCCACTGACAGTGCCCCTGGCCAGTGGCACAGCCCCCTTGGCTAGTGACAGCCCCCCCTGGCCGGTGACAGCACCCACGGCCAGTGACAGCTCACTGGGCCAGGGGCACAGCCCCCTTGGCTAGTGACAGCCCCTCTGGCCAGTGGCAGCTCTCCTGGCCACTGACATCTCTCACAGCCAGTGACAGCTCACTGGGCCAGTGGCACAGCCCCTCTGGCCGGTGACAGCCCCCTCAGGCTGGTGACAGCTTGACAGTCTGGCGGCACAGCCTGCTGGCCAGTGACAGCCCCCCTTGGCCTGTAACAGCCCCCTGGGCCAGTGGCACAGCCCTGCTGGCCAGTGATAGCCCCCATGGCCAGTGACAGCTCACTGGGCCAGCGGCACAGCCCCCTTGGCTAGTGACAGACTCCTGGCCAGTGACAGCTCACCAGGCTGGTGGCATAGCCCTGCTGGCCAGTGACAGCCCCCATGGCCAGTGACAGCCCCCGTGGCTAGCGATGGCCCCCTGGGCTAGTGGCACACCCTCCAGGCCGGTGACAGCCCTCCTGGCCAGTGACAGTCGCCCCGCCTGGTGACAGCCCCCCCGCCCAGCGGCACAGCCCCTCTGGCCAGCGAGAGCCCCCCTTGGCTAGTGACAGCCCCCATGGCCAGTGACAGCCCCGCTGGCTCGGCCCAAGCCAACCGCCCGCGTGACGCCCCGGCCCGGTGCCAACGGGCCCCGGGGAGGGCCGGGGGGGGGGGGGGGGGAGGGGGGGGCTCGGCCATGCGGCACCGCGGCTGCCGGTGCGGCCCCCCCCGGGCTGGGCGAGTGGCCACCGGCCCGGACACCCCCCGCCCCCCCCCCGGCAGCGACCCCGGGCACGGGGGGCGCCCCGCACGGGGGGTCAGCGGACATGGGGGGCGCCCCACATGGGGGCAGAGGGGGGGTCCGGGGGCTGCCCGCCCCCCCCCCCCCCCGCCGGTTTCCCCGTGCCCCCGTTAAGCCGCTTTGCCCGGTAAAGCCCCCGCGCGGCCTATTTACGGCAGCAGCAATCCTAATCCCCCGGGAGGGGCGGGGGGGGACACCCACGGGCAGGAGGAAGGGGGGAGGCCCCCCCCCCGTGCCCACGAGCGGGGACCCGCCACTGCGGCCCGGCCCGGCCGCTCCCGCCGCCCCGGTTGCGCCCCCCCCCCCGTCCGGTTGCGCCCCCCCCCCCCCCCCCCGCTGCGGAATGCGGCAGAGCGGCGCGGGGGGGGGAGGGAAACGGCGCTCGGGGGCCTCCTCCGTGCCCCCCTCCCCCAGCAACCCCCCTCCCCTCCGTTGCACCGGAAAACCCCCCCCTCCTACCGCGGCTCCCCCCCCCCCCCCCCCCCGCTCACCGGGCCGGGCCGCGCGCTGCCTCCGCTCCGCTCCGCTCTGGGCGGGGCCTCCGCTGTGGGCGGGGTTCCGTGAGGGGCGGTGCTTCGGGAGAGGCGGGGCTTGAGGCAGCTCAGGCTCCGCTCTGGGCGGGGCCTCCGCTGAAGGGAGGCGTGGTTTATGAAGAGGGCGTGGAGTGAGGCAGCGCTCCGCCCATTCTGGGCGGGGACTGCGCGGGGGAGGCGGGGCTGTGCGGCAGCGCTCCGTCTGCTTGTCTCCGCCCTCGCCGACGCGCTGGGGCGGGGCCTGCGGGGAGGGGCGGGGCCTGCCTGCTCCTGCCCGCCCCTGAGTGCCCCGTGTCACGCGTGGGGTCGGACCCGTGTCCCGCCCCCCCCGAGGCCCCGCCCCCCCCGCACTTCCCCTTCCCGCTCTCGGCCCCTTTCGCTTTCGTTTCTTTGCCGGGGCGGAGCCGAGCGGCGGCCGGTGCGTGGGGGGGGCTGTCCCGGGGCCGGGGGGGGCTGTCCCGGGGCCGTGGGGGGCTGTCCCGGGGCCGTGGGGCTGCGTGGGCTCCTGTCCCGCGGCGGGGCGGGTCCTGCCCCGGGGCTGGGGGGCTCCCTGGGGCCTGTCCCGGGGCTGGGGGGTCCTATCCCGGGGCTGGGGGGGTTCTGCCCCACGGCGGGGGGGCTGCGTGGGGCCTGTCCTGGGGCTGGGGGGGTTCTGCCCCACGGCGGGGGGGCTGCGTGGGGCCTGTCCTGGGGCTGGGGGGGGTCTGCCCCACGGCGGGGGGGTTCTGCCGCGGGGGTGTGGGGCTGTGGGGACCCCTGCCCCACGGTGGGGCGGGGGAGATTCTGCCCCACGGCTGTGGGGTTGTGGGGGACCCTGGGCTGGGGCGGGTGTGGGGGCACCAGGGGGGGTCCTTGGTCCCGGGGGGGACACAGGGTGGGTTTGGGGGGCGGGCTGACCCCCAGGCCGGGGGTCGGGGGGTGTCCCGTGTGTGTGTCCCCCCAACGTGTGGCCGGGCAGGATGGCGGAGGGGGTGCTGGAGGTGGGGGGTGTCCCCCCCGGCACCCCCCAGGAGTTGGTGGTCCTCTACTTCGAGAGCCACCGGCGCTCGGGGGGGGGCCCCGTCCAGAGCTGCCAACGCCTCGGCCCCCTCCTCTTCCTCACCTTCGAGAGCCCCCGGGGTGAGCGCGGGGCGGGGGGGGCCCAGTCCCAACTGGGAGCTCTGGGATGGGCTGCTTGGGGGGTCCCACTCCAAACTGGGAGCACTGGGTTGGGGTGTGGGGGTTACCAGTCCCAACTGGGAGCACTGGGTTGGGGGCTGGGGGGGTCCCAGTCCCCACTGGGAGCACTGGGTTGGGGTGTGGGGGTTACCAGTCTCAACTGGGAGCACTGGGTGGGGGTAGAGTGGGGGTGTCCCAGTCCCAGCTGGGAGAACTGGATGGGCTGTGGGGGTTACCAGTCTCAACTGGGAGCACTGGGTTGGGGTGTGGGGGTTACCAGTCTCAACTGGGAGCACTGGGTTGGGGTGTGGGGGTTACCAGTCCCCACTGGGAGCACTGGGTTGGGGTGTGGGGGTTACCAGTCCCCACTGGGAGCACTGGGTTGGGGGCTGGGGGGGTTCCAGTCCCCACTGGGAGCACTGGGTTGGGGTGTGGGGGTTACCAGTCCCAACTGGGAGCACTGGGTTGGGGTGTGGGGGTTACCAGTCTCAACTGGGAGCACTGGGTGGGTGTAGAGTGGGGGTGTCCCAGTCTCAACTGGGAGCACTGGGTTGGGGTGTGGGGGTTACCAGTCTCAACTGGGAGCACTGGGTTGGGGTGTGGGGGTTACCAGTCTCAACTGGGAGCACTGGGTGGGGGTGTGTGGGGGTCCCAGTCCCAACTGGGAGCACTGGGTTGGGGGCTGGGGGGGTCCCAGTCCCCACTGGGAGCACTGGGTTGGGGTGTGGGGGTTACCAGTCTCAACTGGGAGCACTGGGTGGGGGTGTGCGGGGGTCTCAGTCCCAACTGGGAGCAGTGGGTTGGGGTGTGTGGGGGGCCCTGATCCCCTCTGGGAGCACTGGGATGGGGGGGGCAGGGAGGGGGCTGGTCCCACTGGGAGCACTGGTGAGCGGTGCTGTGCCCCACTGGGGCTCCCGCCGTGGGGTGGTCTCAGGCGCTGCCCCCCCCCCGCCCCCGGTGACACCCGTGTCCCCCCCCCCCACAGACGCCCAGAACGTCCTGTCCCGCGGCCCCCACCGTCTGGGGGGGGCCGAGCTGGGGGTGAGCCCTGCCCCCCCCTGGGACCCCACCCGCCTGCTGCTGGGGGGGCTCGACCCCCACACCCCCCCCGAGCGGCTGGAGCCCCCCCTCGGGGCCCTGCTGGGGCGCCCCCCCGGCACCTTCGGCGTCTGCCGGGGCCCCGCGCCGGGGTGGGCGCTGCTGCGGCTGCGGGACCCCATCACCCCCCAAGGTGGGTGCGGGGGGGAGCGATCCCCGGGGTGGGGGGCACCGCGCTCCCCTCGCTGCCGGCGGCGCCGGGGCGGCGTTCCGGGCTGTGGGGTCGGCGGTGCAGCCAGGCCCGCACCGGGGCGGTGTTGGGGGTGGCGGGTTCGGCAGAGCCGGTGCTGCCGCCCCGTGTCCTGCTGCGGGTGACCCGCGGTGCCGGCGAGCGCCGGCGGTGGGGGGGTCCTGCCGCGCGGTGAATGGCCGCGGGGGTGCTCGTGGTTCCCTCCCGGCGGTGACCCCCGTGCCGTCGGCGCAGCCGGGGCGGCCGAAGGGCTCCCAGTGCCCGGGCTCTGCCCTGGGGTCCCCGGGACCCCCCCGGCGTCACCGCCACCCGTGTCCCGGCAGAGTTTGCGGCGGCGGAGCAGCGGGCGCAGCAGCCGGGGCCGGCGGGGGTGGCGGTGTCGCTGCTGCGGCTGCCGCAGCCCACCAGCGTGCTGGTGCGGGCCGAGGTGCCGGGGCTGTGCCGCGACCTGCTGGAGCTCTACTTCGAGAACCGGCGCAGCGGCGGCGGCAGCGTGCGGGAGGTTCGGCTGCTGCCGGGCGGCCGAGCCGCCGTCGTCACCTTCCAGGAGCCGGCGGGTGAGCGGGGACACGGGCGGGGGCGAACGGGACATCCCCCCCTCCCCGGCCGGCTGCCGGTGCCGCGGCTGTGCCGGGGGTGCGCCGGCTGCCCGTCCTGTCCCCCCACAGCGGCGGAGCGGGTGCTGCAGAGGCCCCACCGGCTGCAGGACGCGGTGTTGGCCGTCGCCCCCCACTACCCCTTCCTGGAGGTGCTGGAGGGGGACGCGGTCCCCGCGCCGGACGCGCCGGATGAGACCCCCCCACCGGACACGGCAACTGCGCCGGACACAGTAACCGCACCGGACACGGCAACCGCACCGGGCACAGCCCCGGCCCCCCTGCCAGATGTGCCCCCCCTGCCAGATGTGCCCCCCCTGCCAGATGTGCCCCCCCTGCCAGATGTGCCCCCCCTGCCAGATGCGCCCCCCCTGCCAGAGGTGGCCATGCCAGCCCCCGCCAGCCGGGACTCCTACCTGGATCCGGCAGAGCCGGCGTGGGGCCCGGTGCCGGGGGAGCTGCCGGCTGCCTTCCCCGGGGCACACAGTGGCGCGGCGGCGGCTGACCGGGGGCAGCGCCAGGAGCAGGCGGTGGCGGCGGCGGTGGCAGAGGACGAGGTGCTGGTGCCGGCGGAGCCGGGAGCGCTGCGGTACCTGCAGCGGCACTACCAGGACCTGCTGGGCAGCATCCCCGAGGTGGCCCTGCTGCCGCTGGAGGCGGGGGACGTCACCGGGTTCCGGGTGAGCTGCGGGCAGGGGTCCGGCTGCCTCCCACCGGCACCGCGGTGCCGACGCGGCGGGCAGACCCTGACCGCAGGGCGCTCGCCGGCAGGTGAGCGGGGAGACGGGCCGGTGCCGGGCAGCGGCGGAGTTCCTGCAGAGCCTGCTGGGCACCGTGGGCTCGCTGCCGGTGACGCTGCGGTTCCCCGGCGTCGCCCGCTTCCTGCGGGACCAGGGTGGGCAGAGCGTCCTCCGGCAGCTGGAGAGCCGCTTCCAGTGCGTCATCGACCTGGACGGCGTCCGCTGGACCCCCCCGGACCCCCAGGTACGGCCAGCGCCCGCCCTCACCGCAGCGGGGGCGGCACCGGCGCCGTGGGGAACACGGTGCCGCCGGGCCCTGCCGCAGGTGCAGCACCGGTGACGGCAGCCTGTGCGTGTGTGTCCCCGTCCCCACAGCCGGAGCTGGTGGAGCTGCTCCCCCCGAGCTGCCGCCGGCACCCCCAGCCCACCGCGCTGCACCGCCGGCACCCGGACCCGCCTGAGGATGCCGACGGTGCCGGTGATGCCGATGGAGACGGCTTAAACTCCAGCATAGGTGAGGGGCGGCGAAGGGTCTCCTCCGGCGCCCGTTCTGCTGGTGCCGCGGTGGGCACACCGGTTCCCGCCGTGTGCCGCGGTGAGGACCGGCGGTTGACGCCTCCCTCCCCCCGGCAGAGGAGATCAAGGAGCTGCTGGCGGTGCTGCGCCCCGGCGAGGCCGCCGGCGATGGGGAGCCCGCGCCGCCACTGGGCGACCTCCCCGGCGGGGAGCCGGCCGCCGACGCCGAGCCCCTGGCCGAGAGCGCCGCGGCGGTGCCGCCGGGCGGGCGAAGGGCCGGGATGGAGGAGGAGGCGCAGATGGTGTTGGCCATCCAGCGCTCCATGGACAGCACGCGGCGCGAGGAGGAGGATCTGGCGCGTGCCACCGCGCTCTCCCTCCGCTCCCACCGCCGGGGGGAGGAGGCGGAGGCGGAGGCGGAGGCGGCCGGGCTCCTGGCGGCGCTGGAGGCCTCCCTGGAGGAGGCTCTGCCGGCGGCGGACGCGGCGCGGGTGATGGTGTTCTCCTCCTTCGAGCGGGACGTGGCGGCGGTGCCGCGGGAGCTGGAGCGGGCGCTGGAGGGGCGCCTGCGGCCGGAGGAGGTGGAGAGCGAGCGGCTGCGGGCGCTGCCGGCGGCGTGCCGGCACTGCCTCGTCTTCCTGCAGCGCAAGCACGCCGTCCGCCTCTGCCTGCGCGCCGGCACCGCCACGCTGCGCGGCTTCGCCGAGTACACCGCCGCCGCCGCCCGCGACCTCGCGCTCCTGCTCCACCGCCTGCCGCAGCCGCAGCCCGTGCCCGCCGACGGCGCCGCCGCTGAGGTGCGCTGGGTGCGCTGGGACCCCTCCGGCACCGCCGTCCCCTACGCCCCCGCGGCCGCCGCGCTGCTGGAGCGGGCCTGGCTGTGCCGGGAGCGCCGGCTGGACCTGCTGCTGGACGGACGGCCCTTCACCGTCGACTTCGAGCGGATGGAGGAGTACGACATCGGCAGCGCCTGCGCCGTGCCCGTCTCCCGCAGCCGACCCCCGACGGAGAGCGCCCGACGCCTGCTCGGTGCGTACCGCCGCCCCCGGCACCACCGGTGCCACCGCGCTGCGCCGCGCCGGCGTGACGGTGCCACGGGGCCACTCCCGCCCCACCGCGGGGTCCCCCGGCCCGGGGAGGCGCCACGCTGTGCCGCGCCGGCGTTCACCGGGGCCGTGCCCGGCAGGGCCGGAGGCGCCGGGCGTGGAGGAGGAGGAGGTGAGGCTGATGCCGCTGGCGGAGGACTCGGAGGAGTTCCGCGACACCGTCCGCCATTTCTACGGGACGCTGGAGGAGCTGCACGGCCAAATCAGCGTCGTGAAGGTGGGCGCCGGCGGCGCCGGGGGACGCGGGACCCCCGAGCGGGGGCTGTCCCGCGGCAGAGCCCCGGACGCTGCGGTGCCCCCGGCAGGTGGAGAAGCTGATCCACCCGCTGCTGTACCGGCAGTACCAGCTGAAGAAGGCCAGCATGGAGAAGAGCCACCGCGGCGGCGGCGCGGCGGCGGTGGAGCGCGTCCTCTTCCATGGCACCACCGAGGCCTGCAGCCGCGAGATCTGCCTGCACGGCTTCAACCGCAGCTACTGCGGCAAGAACGGTGAGCGCCGGCGGCGGCGGCGGGGCGCCGGTAGGGACGGGGCAGCGCCGCCGGCACGCCATCCCCCCCGGCCCCCCGGCAAAGCCCCGGCGGGGCTGACCCCCGTCCCGCCCCGCAGCCGCGCTCTACGGGCTCGGCGTGTACTTCGCGGTGCGGGCGGCCGTCTCGGCGCGGGAGCAGTACTCACCGCGCAGCGCCGACGGCAGCAAATACGTCTTCGTGGCCAAAGTGCTGACGGGGCGCTTCGCGGCGGGGGGGAGGGGGCTGCGCGCCCCACCGCGGCGGGAGGGGGCCGGGCCCCCCCTGCGCTACGACAGCGTGGTGGACGACCCCCGGCAGCCCACCCTCTTCGTCATCTTCAACGACACCCAGGCGTACCCCCAGTACCTCATCACCTGCCGCCGCCGCGGCGGCCCCCCCTGACACCCCCCCACCCCCCCCCCCCCAGGGGTAACGGGGGTCCCTGTGCGCCCGGGGGGTCCCCAAACCCCGACTGGGGGGCTCAGGGTCTGGGGGGGGGCCCCACTGGGGGGACACTCCTCCCCCTCCCCCCCCCCCCCCCGGGAAGTGGGGGGTCACCAGTGCAATAAGAGCGAAATTGGGAATGACGTTGGATGGAGCCTTTTCCCATTTCGGGGGGGGGGGGGGGGGAGGGGGGGTCAGGGTTGCATTTCGGGGGGGTCGGTGATGCCCCACGTGCGGCTGTGCTGCTGAGGGCTCCGGCAGTGCCGCAGCTCATCCCGGACCCCCCCCCACCTCCCCCCCCTCCATCCCTGCAACACAGTCCCCTTGGGGGGGACACGGACCCCCCCCAGGATTGTCCGGGCTCGCCCCCCCCCCCCCCCCATCCTGGGGACCCCCCCACTGTGGGAGGCGGTGCCGGGACCACCCACCATCGCCCAGTCCGGGGGGGGCCGAGAGCGTCTGCCCACAGCGCGTCCCCCCCGTCGGCCCCCGGGAGGGGGGGGGGCTCCGGGTGGGGCGGGGGGAGGGAGGTGGGGGCACACGGGGGGTCTGGGGGTGCTGTGGCACTGCCGTGGGCACCGCCGGCTCTCCTGGCTCGGCTCAGGGCCGGGGCCGCCGCCGGGAACCCTCTGTGCCCGCGGCAGCGCGGTGCCGTGACAGCCCGGGGACGCCGGCACCGGGGGGCCACCCACGCCTGGCCGGCTGCGAGCGACAGGCTTCCGGCAGCGCCACCCGTGCCGGCACCATCCACCTGTACCGGCAGCGCCCACCGGTACCGGCAGCGCCCACCAGTGCCGGCATCGCCCACCAGTGCCGGCACCATCGACCTGTACTGGCATCGCCCACCAGTGCCGGCATCACCCACCAGTGCCGGCATCACCCACCGGTGCCGGCATCATCGACCTGTACTGGCATCGCCCACCTGTACCGGCATCACCCACTGGTACCGGCATCGCCCACCAGTACCAGCATTAACCACTGGTGCCGGCACCATCCACCTGTACTGGCATCGCCCACCAGTACTGGCATCGCCCACCGGTACCGTCATCACCCACCAGTGCCAGCATCATCGACCTGTACCGGCATCACCCACCAGTACCGGCATCGCCCACTGGTACCAGCATTGCCCACCGGTGCCGGCATCATCAACCTGTACCGGCATCACCCACCGGTGCCGGTATCATCGACCTGTACCGGCATCGCCCACCAGTATGGCATCACCCACCTGTGCCGGCGTTGCCCCCCGTGCCGGCGGGGCCGGGGCTGCCGGTGGCAGCGGCTGTGGGGCCGTGTTGTGCTCCGGTGAGGGTTCAGCGCGGCGGTGCCGCCACTGCTGGGCCGGTGGGCGCAGGAGGAGGCTGTTCCCACGGCCTCTGCCAAAACCCCTGTGCCGGGGCTGCCGGGGCTGCCGGGGCGCGGGGCCGGGGCTGCGGGCTGTGCCGGGGGTGCCGCGTCCCCCCGCCCCGGCGTGGCCCGGCCCGGTGCTGCCCCCCCGGTGGGGCGTCGAGGGGGGAGCGGCAGCGGCAGCGCGGCATTGCCGGGACTGCGGTTTGGCACCGACGTGGTGTCGGCAACCGGGAACGTTCCGGAGCCTTCCGTCCTCTGCCTCACGTTAACCCTGCGCTGCCTGCTCCTGCCTGCTCCTGCCTGCTCCCTGTCTGCTCCCTGCCTGCTCCCTGCCTGCTCTTGCCTGCTCCTGCCTGCACTGCCTGCCCCTGCCTGCTCCTGCCTGCCCCTGCCTGCTCCTGCCTGCCCCTGCCTGCTCCCTGCCTGCCCCTGCCTGCTCCCTGCCTGCTCCTGCCTGCTCCCTGCCTGCACTGCCTGCTCGTGCCTGCACTGCCTGCTCCCTGCCTGCTCCTGCCTGCACTGCCTGCTCCTGCCTGCCCCTGCCTGCTCCTGCCTGCACTGCCTGCTCCTGCCTGCCCCTGCCTGCTCCCTGCCTGCTCCCTGCCTGCTCCTGCCTGCACTGCCTGCTCCTGCGTGCGCTGCCACCACCTGCCTGCTCCTGCCTGCTCCTGCCTGCACTGCCTGCTCCCTGCCTGCACTGCCTGCTCCCGCCTGCACTGCCTGCTCCCTGCCTGCTCCCGCCTGCACTGCCTGCTCCTGCCTGCTCCCTGCCTGCTCCCTGCCTGCTCCCGCCTGCTCCTGCCTGCACTGCCTGCTCCCTGCCTGCCCCTGCCTGCTCCTGCCTGCCCCTGCCTGCCCCTGCCTGCTCCCTGCCTGCTCCTGCCTGCTCCCTGCCTGCTCCCACCTGCTCCTGCCTGCTCCCTGCCTGCTCCTGCCTGCCCCTGCCTGCTCCCTGCCTGCTCCTGCCTGCTCCCTGCCTGCCCCTGCCTGCCCCTGCCTGCTCCCTGCCTGCTCCTGCCTGCTCCTGCCTGCCCTCTGCCTGCTCCTGCCTGCACTACCTGCTCCTGCCTGCTCCTGCCTGCCCCTGCCTGCTCCCTGCCTGCTCCTGCCTGCACTGCCTGCTCCCTGCCTGCTCCCTGCCTGCTCCTGCCTGCTCCCTGCCTGCTCCCTGCCTGCTCCTGCCTGCTCCCTGCCTGCACTGCCTGCACTGCCTGCTCCCTGCCTGCTCCCTGCCTGCTCCCGCCTGCTCCTGCCTGCTCCTGCCTGCTCCTGCCTGCCCTCTGCCTGCTCCTGCCTGCACTACCTGCTCCTGCCTGCCCCTGCCTGCTCCTGCCTGCTCCTGCCTGCTCCTGCCTGCACTGCCTGCTCCCTGCCTGCACTGCCTGCTCCCTGCCTGCTCCCTGCCTGCTCCTGTCTGCACTGCCTGCTCCTGCCTGCCCTCTGCCTGCTCCTGCCTGCACTGCCTGCTCCTGCCTGCTCCTGCCTGCGCTGCCTGCGCCGCCCCTGCCCGCGCGGGGGGGCTGTGGGGGCTCCGGTGGCCCCGGGCTGTGCCGGGGGGGTCGGGGGGAGCGGAGGGGGTGTCCCCCCCCGGGGAGCGCTGTGTCCCCCCTCCCCCCCCCCCCCCGCCGCCCCCCGGGACCCCCTCGGGCAGAGCTGCAGTGGGACCCTCCGGGGGGGGGCGGGGGGGGCACAGGGGACAGGGGGGGACAGAGGGGACGGGGGGGGCGCAGGGGATGGGGGGATGGGGACGGGAGGGGACGTGGGGGGATGGGGGGGGACATGGGGGGACATGGGGGGACACGGGGGGACGTGGGGGGATGTGGGGGGACATGGGGGGATGGGGGGGGATGTGGGGGGGATGGGGGGACGTGGGGGACGTGGGGGGGATGGGGGGACATGGGGGGACGTGGGGGGATGTGGGGGGATGTGGGGCCGTGGGGGGCCGTGGGGGACACGGGGGGGGACGTGGGGGACATGGGGGTCATGGGGGGATGTGGGGACATGGGGGGACGTGGGGGGTTTGGGGGACACGGGGGGGGGATAAAGGGGGTGTGGGGGACAGAGGGGACAGGGGGAGGCGGTGGCAGCGCCGCGGGCAGTGGGGGTTGGGACGGGGCAGCGGTGTCTGTCCCCATCGGGTGTCCCGGGGGGGGTGGGGGGGGGGCACATCTGGAGCTCATTGTCCCACAGCTGGAACGGGACGGGGCAACGGGGCCGCATCCGGCACCGCATCCGCCACCAGCACCGACCGCCCCGGCACCGCGCGATGGGCCTCGTGCCGCACCGCCGGCTGCGACGCCGGCTCCGTGGGGCCGACCGGGGGCAGCGCCGGCACGTGGCACCGCGCCGGCCTGTGCCAACCTCCAGGCGCGCCGGCGTCTCCCCCCCGGTGAGGACGGCGTGCCGGGGCGGCTCTGGCACACGTGGCGGTGGTGACGCCGCCGGCGGACGCAGAGGTGTGGGCTGAGAGGGCCGTGACGGCGCCGCGGCGACTCCCGGTGCCAGGGGGTGCACCGGTGATGCCGGCGGGTACCCGTTGAGTGCCAAACCCCTCCGCGGGGCCGCGGGCAGCTCCTGCCGGATCCGCTGCCCCCGGCCGCCCCGGTGAGTGCCACGCCAGCCGCTGGGAGAGCTCGGTGCCGCCGGTGCCAAGCGTGCCGGACCTTTGTCCCCTGTCCCCGAGGGGCCCGTGGGGCCGAGCGCGGGGCTGAAAGGGGCCCTTTGTCCGGGCTCCTGGCGAGGGCAGTCCCCGGCTGCTCCCGTGCCGGCACCGGCACCGGCACATGACCGCGGTGAGGGGCGGCTGCGCCAAGCGCGGGGGTGGGGGTCACGGGGCGCCGTGTCGGGGCAGCGGCGGCAGCGGAGGTCGGAGGGCATCGCGCGCTGGCGGCACGCACCGCGGTAGGGGCACCGGGAACACCGCGGGGTTGGCAATGGGGGGACACACACCCGCACACCGGCCGGGTGCCGTAGTACCGCGCTGCCCCGGTCCGGCGTCCCCGGGGGTCCCTGCAGCCCCACGGCACCGTGGTGGGTCTGTGGGGTGAGCGGGGCGGGCGCTGTGCCGCGCTGTGCCGGATGTGGCTGGGAGGCACTGGGAGGCACTGGGTGGAACCGGGAGGCACCGGGAGGCACTGGGAGGCACCGGCGGCGTGCGGCCAAGGTGTGGGTGTGACGGCACAGCGCGGCAGAGCCCCCCCAGCCCGGCACACCGCCGCCCGGCACCGCCACGGCACGGGGGGGGGAGGGCTGGGGGTGACACACGCGTGTCTGCGCGTGCAGTGGGGAGGGGGGGTGTGTGTGTGGGTGTGTGTGTGTGTGTGTGTGTGTGTGTGTGTGCGCACGGCTGTGGGCACACGCGTGTCTGTGCGTGTCCGTGTCCGTGTCCGCGCACGGGGGGGTTTGCACACGCGTGTTGGGGCAGAGCCGCGTGTGCGCTGTCGCGTGTGCGCACTCCCCTGTGCGAGCGGGGGGGGGGGGCACACGCGTGTGCGCGGCTCTGTGCTGCCCGCGGCTGTGAGCACACGCGTGTGCCGCCAGCCCCCGCCGGCCGCCGGCTCCGTCCCACGGCACCGTCACGGCACAGCTCCGTCACCGCGGCGCTGCCGACCTGTGGGGCTGTGGTGGCAGCCGGCAGCGTCTCCGCTTCCCGGCACTGCCTCCGCTTCCCGGCAGCGTCTCCGCTTCCCGGCAGCGTCTCCGGTTGCCAGCGGCATCTCCGGTTGCCAGCGGCGTCTCCGGTTGCCGGCGGCCATGCCAGCCGGCCCGCGGCGCAGATGAGGCAGGGTGAGGGCGGTGGGGCCGGCGAGCGTGCCGGGAGCGGGTGCGGAGGCCGCGCGGTGGGCGATGTTGGCATCATCCCTCCGCGGCGGCGGCGGCTCGCGGGGTGCCCGGGGCGGCGGTTTGCGCTCCGGTGAGGCCGGCAGCTGGCAAACGTGCAGCCGGCGCCCCTGCCCGGGCTGCGGCGCCCTCCCCCTGCCGCCGTGCCCGCGGCGTGCCCGTGGCGGGGGGACGGGGGGCCCGGGGGGGGCCTCGCCGTGGGCTGCCATCGCCATCCGGCATCGCCGCCCGTGTGCCGCGGGGGCTGGCGGGGCCTCCCCACGGCGTCACCCGCTGTCCCCGGCCTCCCGGTGACGGCGAGCGGCGCCGGTGCCGCGGTGGCACGACGAGGCGGGAGCGGAGGGCGGCTGCGCCGCGGCGGGAGGAAGTGGGTCATGTGAAGGGTGGCGGTGCCGCGGTGCCGCGGTGCCGCGGGGGCACTGGGAGCGGGCGCAGGTGTGTGGTGCGGTGGCCGCGGCGCGGGGGTGCGGGGTGCCGGGTGCCGGGGGGCAGAGGGGCCGCGGGGCCGTGGGTGGGTGGGTGGGTGCCGGCGGTGCCCACACTGCGGAGGGCGGCACCGGTGCCACCGTCCCCGGCACGAGGCCCGGCGTAACCCGGTGCCGGCGAGGCCGGTGCCCACTGCCGCCCCCGGCCCCCGCACGAGGCAGCTCCCGGGGGTCCGGCGTCGCCCCCCGCCGGCGCTGCCCCCCGCGCTCTGCCCGCGCCCCACGGCACTGGGCCAAACCCGGCGGTGCCGGCGATTGCCGGCGGGTGCTGGTGGGTGCTGCCCGCCCTGCCCCCACCGCGGCCGCTTTGGGGGGCTGCAGGGGGGGGTGAGGTGGGGGGGGCACCCCGGGGACCCGGGGGGTGTGGGGAGGGGGGGCTGTGGGGCTGAGGTCTATGGGGATGGGCGTCTATGGCAATGGGGGTCTATGGGGCTGAGGGGTCTATGGGGATGGGGGTCTATGGGGTGGGGGGTGTATGGGGCTGGGGGCTATGGGCTGGGGGCTATGGGGCTGCAGGGATGGGGGCCTATGGGGTTAGGGGGTGTATGGGGTGGGGGGTCTATGGGGATGGGGGCCTATGGGGATGGGGGTCTATGGGGCTGGGGGGGTCTATGGGGTTAGGGGGTGTGTGGGGTGGGGGGTCTATGGGGCTGGGGGTGCTGTGGGGGCACCGGGTGGGGGGTTGGGGGCTGTGCCCCGCCCCGCCGGG
>NW_028127288.1:0-43496 GCF_965231255.1 Vanellus vanellus | reverse complement strand
GCCACAGCAAAGGTGCCAGCGGGGAAAAGTGATGCTGCTTCTCACTGCCTCCTGGAACCCCTTCAAATGCCCCACACAATTTGGCCCTCTCTGCTTTCCTGAGGACTCTATCCTCAAAAGCACCTTTTTTCACTTTCGGCGCCCTCCGGAGCAAAAAAGACAAACGTCCAGCTTTTGCTGCCACAGCAAAGGTGCCAGCGGGGAAAAGTGATGCTGCTTCTCACTGCCTCCTGGAACCCCTTCAAATGCCCCACACAATTTGGCCCTCTCTGCTTTCCTGAAAAGTCTATCCTCAAAAGCACCTTTTTTCACTTTCGGCGCTGTTTGGAGCAAAAAAGACAAACGTCCAGCTTTTGCTGCCACAGCAAAGGTGCCAGCGGGGAAAAGTGATGCTGCTTCTCACTGCCTCCTGGAACCCCTTCAAATGCCCCACACAATTTGGCCCTCTCTGCTTTCCTGCGCACTCTATCCTCAAAAGCACCTTTTTTCACTTTCGGCGCTGTTTGGAGCAAAAAAGACAAACGTCCAGCTTTTGCTGCCACAGCAGAGGTGCCAGCGGGGAAAAGTG
Organism: Vanellus vanellus; assembly: GCF_965231255.1. NCBI lineage: Eukaryota > Metazoa > Chordata > Aves > Charadriiformes > Charadriidae > Vanellus > Vanellus vanellus. Next base: position 42,928 of record NW_028127288.1, on the reverse strand, counting down.
ATGCTGCTTCTCACTGCCTCCTGGAACCCCTTCAAATGCCCCACACAATTTGGCCCTCTCTGCTTTCCTGAAAAGTCTATCCTCAAAAGCACCTTTTTTCACTTTCGGCGCTGTTTGGAGCAAAAAAGACAAACGTCCAGCTTTTGCTGCCACAGCAAAGGTGCCAGCGGGGAAAAGTGATGCTGCTTCTCACTGCCTCCTGGAACCCCTTCAAATGCCCCACACAATTTGGCCCTCTCTGCTTTCCTGAAAAGTCTATCCTCAAAAGCACCTTTTTTCACTTTCGGCGCTGTTTGGAGCAAAAAAGACAAACGTCCAGCTTTTGCTGCCACAGCAAAGGTGCCAGCGGGGAAAAGTGATGCTGCTTCTCACTGCCTCCTGGAACCCCTTCAAATGCCCCACACAATTTGGCCCTCTCTGCTTTCCTGCGCACTCTATCCTCAAAAGCACCTTTTTTCACTTTCGGCGCTGTTTGGAGCAAAAAAGACAAACGTCCAGCTTTTGCTGCCACAGCAAAGGTGCCAGCGGGGAAAAGTGATGCTGCTTCTCACTGCCTCCTGGAACCCCTTCAAATGCCCCAGACAATTTGGCCCTCTCTGCTTTCCTGAGGACTCTATCCTCAAAAGCACCTTTTTTCACTTTCGGCGCCCTCCGGAGCAAAAAAGACAAACGTCCAGCTTTTGCTGCCACAGCAAAGGTGCCAGCGGGGAAAAGTGATGCTGCTTCTCACTGCCTCCTGGAACCCCTTCAAATGCCCCAGACAATTTGGCCCTCTCTGCTTTCCTGAAAAGTCTATCCTCAAAAGCACCTTTTTTCACTTTCGGCGCTGTTTGGAGCAAAAAAGACAAACGTCCAGCTTTTGCTGCCACAGCAAAGGTGCCAGCGGGGAAAAGTGATGCTGCTTCTCACTGCCTCCTGGAACCCCTTCAAATGCCCCACACAATTTGGCCCTCTCTGCTTTCCTGAAAAGTCTATCCTCAAAAGCACCTTTTTTCACTTTCGGCGCTGTTTGGAGCAAAAAAGACAAACGTCCAGCTTTTGCTGCCACAGCAAAGGTGCCAGCGGGGAAAAGTGATGCTGCTTCTCACTGCCTCCTGGAACCCCTTCAAATGCCCCAGACAATTTGGCCCTCTCTGCTTTCCTGAGGACTCTATCCTCAAAAGCACCTTTTTTCACTTTCGGCGCCCTCCGGAGCAAAAAAGACAAACGTCCAGCTTTTGCTGCCACAGCAGAGGTGCCAGCGGGGAAAAGTGATGCTGCTTCTCACTGCCTCCTGGAACCCCTTCAAATGCCCCACACAATTTGGCCCTCTGTGCTTTCCTGCGCACGCTATCCTCAAAAGCACCTTTTTTCACTTTCGGCGCTGTTTGGAGCAAAAAAGACAAACGTCCAGCTTTTGCTGCCACAGCAAAGGTGCCAGCGGGGAAAAGTGATGCTGCTTCTCACTGCCTCCTGGAACCCCTTCAAATGCCCCACACAATTTGGCCCTCTCTGCTTTCCTGCGCACTCTATCCTCAAAAGCACCTTTTTTCACTTTCGGCGCTGTTTGGAGCAAAAAAGACAAACGTCCAGCTTTTGCTGCCACAGCAAAGGTGCCAGCGGGGAAAAGTGATGCTGCTTCTCACTGCCTCCTGGAACCCCTTCAAATGCCCCACACAATTTGGCCCTCTCTGCTTTCCTGAAAAGTCTATCCTCAAAAGCACCTTTTTTCACTTTCGGCGCTGTTTGGAGCAAAAAAGACAAACGTCCAGCTTTTGCTGCCACAGCAAAGGTGCCAGCGGGGAAAAGTGATGCTGCTTCTCACTGCCTCCTGGAACCCCTTCAAATGCCCCACACAATTTGGCCCTCTCTGCTTTCCTGAGGACTCTATCCTCAAAAGCACCTTTTTTCACTTTCGGCGCCCTCCGGAGCAAAAAAGACAAACGTCCAGCTTTTGCTGCCACAGCAAAGGTGCCAGCGGGGAAAAGTGATGCTGCTTCTCACTGCCTCCTGGAACCCCTTCAAATGCCCCACACAATTTGGCCCTCTCTGCTTTCCTGAGGACTCTATCCTCAAAAGCACCTTTTTTCACTTTCGGCGCCCTCCGGAGCAAAAAAGACAAACGTCCAGCTTTTCCTGCCACAGCAAAGGTGCCAGCGGGGAAAAGTGATGCTGCTTCTCACTGCCTCCTGGAACCCCTTCAAATGCCCCACACAATTTGGCCCTCTCTGCTTTCCTGAGGACTCTATCCTCAAAAGCACCTTTTTTCACTTTCGGCGCCCTCCGGAGCAAAAAAGACAAACGTCCAGCTTTTGCTGCCACAGCAGAGGTGCCAGCGGGGAAAAGTGATGCTGCTTCTCACTGCCTCCTGGAACCCCTTCAAATGCCCCACACAATTTGGCCCTCTGTGCTTTCCTGAAAAGTCTATCCTCAAAAGCACCTTTTTTCACTTTCGGCGCTGTTTGGAGCAAAAAAGACAAACGTCCAGCTTTTGCTGCCACAGCAAAGGTGCCAGCGGGGAAAAGTGACGCTGCTTCTCACTGCCTCCTGGAACCCCTTCAAATGCCCCACACAATTTGGCCCTCTCTGCTTTCCTGAGGACTCTATCCTCAAAAGCACCTTTTTTCACTTTCGGCGCTGTTTGGAGCAAAAAAGACAAACGTCCAGCTTTTGCTGCCACAGCAAAGGTGCCAGCGGGGAAAAGTGATGCTGCTTCTCACTGCCTCCTGGAACCCCTTCAAATGCCCCACACAATTTGGCCCTCTGTGCTTTCCTGAAAAGTCTATCCTCAAAAGCACCTTTTTTCACTTTCGGCGCTGTTTGGAGCAAAAAAGACAAACGTCCAGCTTTTGCTGCCACAGCAAAGGTGCCAGCGGGGAAAAGTGATGCTGCTTCTCACTGCCTCCTGGAACCCCTTCAAATGCCCCACACAATTTGGCCCTCTCTGCTTTCCTGCGCACTCTATCCTCAAAAGCACCTTTTTTCACTTTCGGCGCTGTTTGGAGCAAAAAAGACAAACGTCCAGCTTTTGCTGCCACAGCAAAGGTGCCAGCGGGGAAAAGTGATGCTGCTTCTCACTGCCTCCTGGAACCCCTTCAAATGCCCTAGACAATTTGGCCCTCTCTGCTTTCCTGAAAAGTCTATCCTCAAAAGCACCTTTTTTCACTTTCGGCGCCCTCCGGAGCAAAAAATAAACGTCCAGCTTTTGCTGCCACAGCAAAGGTGCCAGCGGGGAAAAGTGATGCTGCTTCTCACTGCCTCCTGGAACCCCTTCAAATGCCCTAGACAATTTGGCCCTCTCTGCTTTCCTGAAAAGTCTATCCTCAAAAGCACCTTTTTTCACTTTCGGCGCCCTCCGGAGCAAAAAATAAACGTCCAGCTTTTGCTGCCACAGCAAAGGTGCCAGCGGGGAAAAGTGATGCTGCTTCTCACTGCCTCCTGGAACCCCTTCAAATGCCCCACACAATTTGGCCCTCTCTGCTTTCCTGCGCACTCTATCCTCAAAAGCACCTTTTTTCACTTTCGGCGCTGTTTGGAGCAAAAAAGACAAACGTCCAGCTTTTGCTGCCACAGCAAAGGTGCCAGCGGGGAAAAGTGATGCTGCTTCTCACTGCCTCCTGGAACCCCTTCAAATGCCCCACACAATTTGGCCCTCTCTGCTTTCCTGAAAAGTCTATCCTCAAAAGCACCTTTTTTCACTTTCGGCGCTGTTTGGAGCAAAAAAGACAAACGTCCAGCTTTTGCTGCCACAGCAAAGGTGCCAGCGGGGAAAAGTGATGCTGCTTCTCACTGCCTCCTGGAACCCCTTCAAATGCCCCACACAATTTGGCCCTCTGTGCTTTCCTGAAAAGTCTATCCTCAAAAGCACCTTTTTTCACTTTCGGCGCTGTTTGGAGCAAAAAAGACAAACGTCCAGCTTTTGCTGCCACAGCAAAGGTGCCAGCGGGGAAAAGTGATGCTGCTTCTCACTGCCTCCTGGAACCCCTTCTAATGCCCCACACAATTTGGCCCTCTCTGCTTTCCTGAGGACTCTATCCTCAAAAGCACCTTTTTTCACTTTCGGCGCTGTTTGGAGCAAAAAAGACAAACGTCCAGCTTTTGCTGCCACAGCAAAGGTGCCAGCGGGGAAAAGTGATGCTGCTTCTCACTGCCTCCTGGAACCCCTTCAAATGCCCCAGACAATTTGGCCCTCTCTGCTTTCCTGAAAAGTCTATCCTCAAAAGCACCTTTTTTCACTTTCGGCGCCCTCCGGAGCAAAAAAGACAAACGTCCAGCTTTTGCTGCCACAGCAAAGGTGCCAGCGGGGAAAAGTGATGCTGCTTCTCACTGCCTCCTGGAACCCCTTCAAATGCCCCACACAATTTGGCCCTCTCTGCTTTCCTGAAAAGTCTATCCTCAAAAGCACCTTTTTTCACTTTCGGCGCTGTTTGGAGCAAAAAAGACAAACGTCCAGCTTTTGCTGCCACAGCAAAGGTGCCAGCGGGGAAAAGTGACGCTGCTTCTCACTGCCTCCTGGAACCCCTTCAAATGCCCCACACAATTTGGCCCTCTCTGCTTTCCTGCGCACTCTATCCTCAAAAGCACCTTTTTTCACTTTCGGCGCTGTTTGGAGCAAAAAAGACAAACGTCCAGCTTTTGCTGCCACAGCAAAGGTGCCAGCGGGGAAAAGTGATGCTGCTTCTCACTGCCTCCTGGAACCCCTTCAAATGCCCCACACAATTTGGCCCTCTCTGCTTTCCTGAAAAGTCTATCCTCAAAAGCACCTTTTTTGACTTTCGGCGCTGTTTGGAGCAAAAAAGACAAACGTCCAGCTTTTGCTGCCACAGCAAAGGTGCCAGCGGGGAAAAGTGACGCTGCTTCTCACTGCCTCCTGGAACCCCTTCAAATGCCCCACACAATTTGGCCCTCTCTGCTTTCCTGCGCACTCTATCCTCAAAAGCACCTTTTTTCACTTTCGGCGCTGTTTGGAGCAAAAAAGACAAACGTCCAGCTTTTGCTGCCACAGCAAAGGTGCCAGCGGGGAAAAGTGATGCTGCTTCTCACTGCCTCCTGGAACCCCTTCAAATGCCCCACACAATTTGGCCCTCTCTGCTTTCCTGCGCACTCTATCCTCAAAAGCACCTTTTTTCATTTTCGGCGCTGTTTGGAGCAAAAAAGACAAACGTCCAGCTTTTGCTGCCACAGCAAAGGTGCCAGCGGGGAAAAGTGATGCTGCTTCTCACTGCCTCCTGGAACCCCTTCAAATGCCCCACACAATTTGGCCCTCTCTGCTTTCCTGAGGACTCTATCCTCAAAAGCACCTTTTTTCACTTTCGGCGCTGTTTGGAGCAAAAAAGACAAACGTCCAGCTTTTGCTGCCACAGCAAAGGTGCCAGCGGGGAAAAGTGATGCTGCTTCTCACTGCCTCCTGGAACCCCTTCAAATGCCCCACACAATTTGGCCCTCTCTGCTTTCCTGAAAAGTCTATCCTCAAAAGCACCTTTTTTCACTTTCGGCGCTGTTTGGAGCAAAAAAGACAAACGTCCAGCTTTTGCTGCCACAGCAAAGGTGCCAGCGGGGAAAAGTGATGCTGCTTCTCACTGCCTCCTGGAACCCCTTCAAATGCCCCACACAATTTGGCCCTCTCTGCTTTCCTGAAAAGTCTATCCTCAAAAGCACCTTTTTTCACTTTCGGCGCTGTTTGGAGCAAAAAAGACAAACGTCCAGCTTTTGCTGCCACAGCAAAGGTGCCAGCGGGGAAAAGTGATGCTGCTTCTCACTGCCTCCTGGAACCCCTTCAAATGCCCCACACAATTTGGCCCTCTCTGCTTTCCTGAGGACTCTATCCTCAAAAGCACCTTTTTTCACTTTCGGCGCCCTCCGGAGCAAAAAAGACAAACGTCCAGCTTTTGCTGCCACAGCAGAGGTGCCAGCGGGGAAAAGTGATGCTGCTTCTCACTGCCTCCTGGAACCCCTTCAAATGCCCCACACAATTTGGCCCTCTCTGCTTTCCTGAAAAGTCTATCCTCAAAAGCACCTTTTTTCACTTTCGGCGCTGTTTGGAGCAAAAAAGACAAACGTCCAGCTTTTGCTGCCACAGCAAAGGTGCCAGCGGGGAAAAGTGATGCTGCTTCTCACTGCCTCCTGGAACCCCTTCTAATGCCCCACACAATTTGGCCCTCTCTGCTTTCCTGCGCACTCTATCCTCAAAAGCACCTTTTTTCACTTTCGGCGCTGTTTGGAGCAAAAAAGACAAACGTCCAGCTTTTGCTGCCACAGCAAAGGTGCCAGCGGGGAAAAGTGATGCTGCTTCTCACTGCCTCCTGGAACCCCTTCAAATGCCCCACACAATTTGGCCCTCTCTGCTTTCCTGAGGACTCTATCCTCAAAAGCACCTTTTTTCACTTTCGGCGCTGTTTGGAGCAAAAAAGACAAACGTCCAGCTTTTGCTGCCACAGCAAAGGTGCCAGCGGGGAAAAGTGATGCTGCTTCTCACTGCCTCCTGGAACCCCTTCAAATGCCCCAGACAATTTGGCCCTCTCTGCTTTCCTGCGCACTCTATCCTCAAAAGCACCTTTTTTCACTTTCGGCGCTGTTTGGAGCAAAAAAGACAAATGTCCAGCTTTTGCTGCCACAGCAAAGGTGCCAGCGGGGAAAAGTGATGCTGCTTCTCACTGCCTCCTGGAACCCCTTCAAATGCCCCACACAATTTGGCCCTCTCTGCTTTCCTGAAAAGTCTATCCTCAAAAGCACCTTTTTTCACTTTCGGCGCTGTTTGGAGCAAAAAAGACAAACGTCCAGCTTTTGCTGCCACAGCAAAGGTGCCAGCGGGGAAAAGTGATGCTGCTTCTCACTGCCTCCTGGAACCCCTTCAAATGCCCCACACAATTTGGCCCTCTCTGCTTTCCTGCGCACTCTATCCTCAAAAGCACCTTTTTTCACTTTCGGCGCTCTTTGGAGCAAAAAAGACAAACGTCCAGCTTTTGCTGCCACAGCAAAGGTGCCAGCGGGGAAAAGTGATGCTGCTTCTCACTGCCTCCTGGAACCCCTTCAAATGCCCCAGACAATTTGGCCCTCTCTGCTTTCCTGCGCACTCTATCCTCAAAAGCACCTTTTTTCACTTTCGGCGCTGTTTGGAGCAAAAAAGACAAATGTCCAGCTTTTGCTGCCACAGCAAAGGTGCCAGCGGGGAAAAGTGATGCTGCTTCTCACTGCCTCCTGGAACCCCTTCAAATGCCCCACACAATTTGGCCCTCTCTGCTTTCCTGAAAAGTCTATCCTCAAAAGCACCTTTTTTGACTTTCGGCGCTGTTTGGAGCAAAAAAGACAAACGTCCAGCTTTTGCTGCCACAGCAAAGGTGCCAGCGGGGAAAAGTGATGCTGCTTCTCACTGCCTCCTGGAACCCCTTCAAATGCCCCACACAATTTGGCCCTCTCTGCTTTCCTGCGCACTCTATCCTCAAAAGCACCTTTTTTCACTTTCGGCGCTGTTTGGAGCAAAAAAGACAAACGTCCAGCTTTTGCTGCCACAGCAAAGGTGCCAGCGGGGAAAAGTGATGCTGCTTCTCACTGCCTCCTGGAACCCCTTCAAATGCCCCACACAATTTGGCCCTCTCTGCTTTCCTGCGCACTCTATCCTCAAAAGCACCTTTTTTCACTTTCGGCGCTGTTTGGAGCAAAAAAGACAAACGTCCAGCTTTTGCTGCCACAGCAAAGGTGCCAGCGGGGAAAAGTGATGCTGCTTCTCACTGCCTCCTGGAACCCCTTCAAATGCCCCACACAATTTGGCCCTCTCTGCTTTCCTGCGCACTCTATCCTCAAAAGCACCTTTTTTCATTTTCGGCGCTCTTTGGAGCAAAAAAGACAAACGTCCAGCTTTTGCTGCCACAGCAAAGGTGCTAGCGGGGAAAAGTGATGCTGCTTCTCACTGCCTCCTGGAACCCCTTCAAATGCCCCACACAATTTGGCCCTCTCTGCTTTCCTGAGGACTCTATCCTCAAAAGCACCTTTTTTCACTTTCGGCGTTGTTTGGAGCAAAAAAGACAAACGTCCAGCTTTTGCTGCCACAGCAAAGGTGCCAGCGGGGAAAAGTGATGCTGCTTCTCACTGCCTCCTGGAACCCCTTCAAATGCCCCACACAATTTGGCCCTCTCTGCTTTCCTGCGCACTCTATCCTCAAAAGCACCTTTTTTCACATTCGGCGCCCTCCGGAGCAAAAAATAAACGTCCAGCTTTTGCTGCCACAGCAAAGGTGCCAGCGGGGAAAAGTGATGCTGCTTCTCACTGCCTCCTGGAACCCCTTCAAATGCCCCAGACAATTTGGCCCTCTCTGCTTTCCTGAAAAGTCTATCCTCAAAAGCACCTTTTTTCACTTTCGGCGCTGTTTGGAGCAAAAAAGACAAACGTCCAGCTTTTGCTGCCACAGCAAAGGTGCCAGCGGGGAAAAGTGATGCTGCTTCTCACTGCCTCCTGGAACCCCTTCAAATGCCCCACACAATTTGGCCCTCTCTGCTTTCCTGCGCACTCTATCCTCAAAAGCACCTTTTTTCACTTTCGGCGCTGTTTGGAGCAAAAAAGACAAATGTCCAGCTTTTGCTGCCACAGCAAAGGTGCCAGCGGGGAAAAGTGATGCTGCTTCTCACTGCCTCCTGGAACCCCTTCAAATGCCCCACACAATTTGGCCCTCTCTGCTTTCCTGAAAAGTCTATCCTCAAAAGCACCTTTTTTCACTTTCGGCGCTGTTTGGAGCAAAAAAGACAAACGTCCAGCTTTTGCTGCCACAGCAAAGGTGCCAGCGGGGAAAAGTGACGCTGCTTCTCACTGCCTCCTGGAACCCCTTCAAATGCCCCACACAATTTGGCCCTCTCTGCTTTCCTGCGCACTCTATCCTCAAAAGCACCTTTTTTCACTTTCGGCGCTGTTTGGAGCAAAAAAGACAAACGTCCAGCTTTTGCTGCCACAGCAAAGGTGCCAGCGGGGAAAAGTGATGCTGCTTCTCACTGCCTCCTGGAACCTCTTCAAATGCCCCACACAATTTGGCCCTCTCTGCTTTCCTGCGCACTCAATCCTCAAAAGCACCTTTTTTCATTTTCGGCGCTGTTTGGAGCAAAAAAGACAAACGTCCAGCTTTTGCTGCCACAGCAAAGGTGCCAGCGGGGAAAAGTGATGCTGCTTCTCACTGCCTCCTGGAACCCCTTCAAATGCCCCACACAATTTGGCCCTCTCTGCTTTCCTGAGGACTCTATCCTCAAAAGCACCTTTTTTCACTTTCGGCGCTGTTTGGAGCAAAAAAGACAAACGTCCAGCTTTTGCTGCCACAGCAAAGGTGCCAGCGGGGAAAAGTGATGCTGCTTCTCACTGCCTCCTGGAACCCCTTCAAATGCCCCACACAATTTGGCCCTCTCTGCTTTCCTGAAAAGTCTATCCTCAAAAGCACCTTTTTTCACTTTCGGCGCTGTTTGGAGCAAAAAAGACAAACGTCCAGCTTTTGCTGCCACAGCAAAGGTGCCAGCGGGGAAAAGTGATGCTGCTTCTCACTGCCTCCTGGAACCCCTTCAAATGCCCCAGACAATTTGGCCCTCTGTGCTTTCCTGAAAAGTCTATCCTCAAAAGCACCTTTTTTCACTTTCGGCGCTGTTTGGAGCAAAAAAGACAAACGTCCAGCTTTTGCTGCCACAGCAAAGGTGCCAGCGGGGAAAAGTGATGCTGCTTCTCACTGCCTCCTGGAACCCCTTCAAATGCCCCACACAATTTGGCCCTCTCTGCTTTCCTGCGCACTCTATCCTCAAAAGCACCTTTTTTCACTTTCGGCGCTGTTTGGAGCAAAAAAGACAAACGTCCAGCTTTTGCTGCCACAGCAAAGGTGCCAGCGGGGAAAAGTGATGCTGCTTCTCACTGCCTCCTGGAACCCCTTCAAATGCCCCACACAATTTGGCCCTCTCTGCTTTCCTGCGCACTCTATCCTCAAAAGCACCTTTTTTCACTTTCGGCGCTGTTTGGAGCAAAAAAGACAAACGTCCAGCTTTTGCTGCCACAGCAAAGGTGCCAGCGGGGAAAAGTGACGCTGCTTCTCACTGCCTCCTGGAACCCCTTCAAATGCCCCACACAATTTGGCCCTCTCTGCTTTCCTGCGCACTCTATCCTCAAAAGCACCTTTTTTCACTTTCGGCGCTGTTTGGAGCAAAAAAGACAAATGTCCAGCTTTTGCTGCCACAGCAAAGGTGCCAGCGGGGAAAAGTGATGCTGCTTCTCACTGCCTCCTGGAACCCCTTCAAATGCCCCACACAATTTGGCCCTCTCTGCTTTCCTGAAAAGTCTATCCTCAAAAGCACCTTTTTTCACTTTCGGCGCTGTTTGGAGCAAAAAAGACAAACGTCCAGCTTTTGCTGCCACAGCAAAGGTGCCAGCGGGGAAAAGTGACGCTGCTTCTCACTGCCTCCTGGAACCCCTTCAAATGCCCCACACAATTTGGCCCTCTCTGCTTTCCTGCGCACTCTATCCTCAAAAGCACCTTTTTTCACTTTCGGCGCTGTTTGGAGCAAAAAAGACAAACGTCCAGCTTTTGCTGCCACAGCAAAGGTGCCAGCGGGGAAAAGTGATGCTGCTTCTCACTGCCTCCTGGAACCCCTTCAAATGCCCCAGACAATTTGGCCCTCTGTGCTTTCCTGAAAAGTCTATCCTCAAAAGCACCTTTTTTGACTTTCGGCGCTGTTTGGAGCAAAAAAGACAAACGTCCAGCTTTTGCTGCCACAGCAAAGGTGCCAGCGGGGAAAAGTGACGCTGCTTCTCACTGCCTCCTGGAACCCCTTCAAATGCCCCACACAATTTGGCCCTCTCTGCTTTCCTGCGCACTCTATCCTCAAAAGCACCTTTTTTGACTTTCGGCGCTGTTTGGAGCAAAAAAGACAAACGTCCAGCTTTTGCTGCCACAGCAAAGGTGCCAGCGGGGAAAAGTGATGCTGCTTCTCACTGCCTCCTGGAACCCCTTCAAATGCCCCACACAATTTGGCCCTCTCTGCTTTCCTGCGCACTCTATCCTCAAAAGCACCTTTTTTCATTTTCGGCGCTGTTTGGAGCAAAAAAGACAAACGTCCAGCTTTTGCTGCCACAGCAAAGGTGCCAGCGGGGAAAAGTGATGCTGCTTCTCACTGCCTCCTGGAACCCCTTCAAATGCCCCACACAATTTGGCCCTCTCTGCTTTCCTGAGGACTCTATCCTCAAAAGCACCTTTTTTCACTTTCGGCGCTGTTTGGAGCAAAAAAGACAAACGTCCAGCTTTTGCTGCCACAGCAAAGGTGCCAGCGGGGAAAAGTGATGCTGCTTCTCACTGCCTCCTGGAACCCCTTCAAATGCCCCACACAATTTGGCCCTCTCTGCTTTCCTGAAAAGTCTATCCTCAAAAGCACCTTTTTTCACTTTCGGCGCTGTTTGGAGCAAAAAAGACAAACGTCCAGCTTTTGCTGCCACAGCAAAGGTGCCAGCGGGGAAAAGTGATGCTGCTTCTCACTGCCTCCTGGAACCCCTTCAAATGCCCCACACAATTTGGCCCTCTCTGCTTTCCTGCGCACTCTATCCTCAAAAGCACCTTTTTTCACTTTCGGCGCTGTTTGGAGCAAAAAAGACAAACGTCCAGCTTTTGCTGCCACAGCAAAGGTGCCAGCGGGGAAAAGTGATGCTGCTTCTCACTGCCTCCTGGAACCCCTTCAAATGCCCCAGACAATTTGGCCCTCTCTGCTTTCCTGAGGACTCTATCCTCAAAAGCACCTTTTTTCACTTTCGGCGCCCTCCGGAGCAAAAAAGACAAACGTCCAGCTTTTGCTGCCACAGCAGAGGTGCCAGCGGGGAAAAGTGATGCTGCTTCTCACTGCCTCCTGGAACCCCTTCAAATGCCCCACACAATTTGGCCCTCTGTGCTTTCCTGAAAAGTCTATCCTCAAAAGCACCTTTTTTCACTTTCGGCGCTGTTTGGAGCAAAAAAGACAAACGTCCAGCTTTTGCTGCCACAGCAAAGGTGCCAGCGGGGAAAAGTGATGCTGCTTCTCACTGCCTCCTGGAACCCCTTCTAATGCCCCACACAATTTGGCCCTCTCTGCTTTCCTGCGCACTCTATCCTCAAAAGCACCTTTTTTCACTTTCGGCGCTGTTTGGAGCAAAAAAGACAAACGTCCAGCTTTTGCTGCCACAGCAAAGGTGCCAGCGGGGAAAAGTGATGCTGCTTCTCACTGCCTCCTGGAACCCCTTCAAATGCCCCACACAATTTGGCCCTCTCTGCTTTCCTGAAAAGTCTATCCTCAAAAGCACCTTTTTTCACTTTCGGCGCTGTTTGGAGCAAAAAAGACAAACGTCCAGCTTTTGCTGCCACAGCAAAGGTGCCAGCGGGGAAAAGTGATGCTGCTTCTCACTGCCTCCTGGAACCCCTTCAAATGCCCCAGACAATTTGGCCCTCTCTGCTTTCCTGAAAAGTCTATCCTCAAAAGCACCTTTTTTCACTTTCGGCGCCCTCCGGAGCAAAAAAGACAAACGTCCAGCTTTTGCTGCCACAGCAAAGGTGCCAGCGGGGAAAAGTGATGCTGCTTCTCACTGCCTCCTGGAACCCCTTCAAATGCCCCAGACAATTTGGCCCTCTCTGCTTTCCTGCGCACTCTATCCTCAAAAGCACCTTTTTTCACTTTCGGCGCTGTTTGGAGCAAAAAAGACAAATGTCCAGCTTTTGCTGCCACAGCAAAGGTGCCAGCGGGGAAAAGTGATGCTGCTTCTCACTGCCTCCTGGAACCCCTTCAAATGCCCCACACAATTTGGCCCTCTCTGCTTTCCTGAAAAGTCTATCCTCAAAAGCACCTTTTTTCACTTTCGGCGCTGTTTGGAGCAAAAAAGACAAACGTCCAGCTTTTGCTGCCACAGCAAAGGTGCCAGCGGGGAAAAGTGATGCTGCTTCTCACTGCCTCCTGGAACCCCTTCAAATGCCCCACACAATTTGGCCCTCTCTGCTTTCCTGCGCACTCTATCCTCAAAAGCACCTTTTTTCACTTTCGGCGCTGTTTGGAGCAAAAAAGACAAACGTCCAGCTTTTGCTGCCACAGCAAAGGTGCCAGCGGGGAAAAGTGATGCTGCTTCTCACTGCCTCCTGGAACCCCTTCAAATGCCCCACACAATTTGGCCCTCTCTGCTTTCCTGCGCACGCTATCCTCAAAAGCACGTTTTTCACTTTCGGCGCCCTCCGGAGCAAAAAAGACAAACGTCCAGCTTTTGCTGCCACAGCAAAGGTGCCAGCGGGGAAAAGTGATGCTGCTTCTCACTGCCTCCTGGAACCCCTTCAAATGCCCCAGACAATTTGGCCCTCTCTGCTTTCCTGCGCACTCTATCTTCAAAAGCACCTTTTTTCACTTTCAGCGCTGTTTGGAGCAAAAAAGACAAATGTCCAGCTTTTGCTGCCACAGCAAAGGTGCCAGCGGGGAAAAGTGATGCTGCTTCTCACTGCCTCCTGGAACCCCTTCAAATGCCCCACACAATTTGGCCCTCTCTGCTTTCCTGAAAAGTCTATCCTCAAAAGCACCTTTTTTGACTTTCGGCGCTGTTTGGAGCAAAAAAGACAAACGTCCAGCTTTTGCTGCCACAGCAAAGGTGCCAGCGGGGAAAAGTGATGCTGCTTCTCACTGCCTCCTGGAACCCCTTCAAATGCCCCACACAATTTGGCCCTCTGTGCTTTCCTGCGCACGCTATCCTCAAAAGCACCTTTTTCACTTTCGGCGCTGTTTGGAGCAAAAAAGACAAACGTCCAGCTTTTGCTGCCACAGCAAAGGTGCCAGCGGGGAAAAGTGATGCTGCTTCTCACTGCCTCCTGGAACCCCTTCAAATGCCCCACACAATTTGGCCCTCTCTGCTTTCCTGCGCACTCTATCCTCAAAAGCACCTTTTTTCACTTTCGGCGCTGTTTGGAGCAAAAAAGACAAACGTCCAGCTTTTGCTGCCACAGCAAAGGTGCCAGCGGGGAAAAGTGATGCTGCTTCTCACTGCCTCCTGGAACCCCTTCAAATGCCCCACACAATTTGGCCCTCTCTGCTTTCCTGAAAAGTCTATCCTCAAAAGCACCTTTTTTCACTTTCGGCGCTGTTTGGAGCAAAAAAGACAAACGTCCAGCTTTTGCTGCCACAGCAAAGGTGCCAGCGGGGAAAAGTGATGCTGTGCTTCTCACTGCCTCCTGGAACCCCTTCAAATGCCCCACACAATTTGGCCCTCTCTGCTTTCCTGCGCACTCTATCCTCAAAAGCACCTTTTTTCACTTTCGGCGCTGTTTGGAGCAAAAAAGACAAACGTCCAGCTTTTGCTGCCACAGCAAAGGTGCCAGCGGGGAAAAGTGATGCTGCTTCTCACTGCCTCCTGGAACCCCTTCAAATGCCCCACACAATTTGGCCCTCTCTGCTTTCCTGCGCACGCTATCCTCAAAAGCACGTTTTTTCACTTTCGGCGCCCTCCGGAGCAAAAAAGACAAACGTCCAGCTTTTGCTGCCACAGCAAAGGTGCCAGCGGGGAAAAGTGATGCTGCTTCTCACTGCCTCCTGGAACCCCTTCAAATGCCCCAGACAATTTGGCCCTCTCTGCTTTCCTGCGCACTCTATCTTCAAAAGCACCTTTTTTCACTTTCGGCGCTGTTTGGAGCAAAAAAGACAAATGTCCAGCTTTTGCTGCCACAGCAAAGGTGCCAGCGGGGAAAAGTGATGCTGCTTCTCACTGCCTCCTGGAACCCCTTCAAATGCCCCACACAATTTGGCCCTCTCTGCTTTCCTGAAAAGTCTATCCTCAAAAGCACCTTTTTTGACTTTCGGCGCTGTTTGGAGCAAAAAAGACAAACGTCCAGCTTTTGCTGCCACAGCAAAGGTGCCAGCGGGGAAAAGTGATGCTGCTTCTCACTGCCTCCTGGAACCCCTTCAAATGCCCCACACAATTTGGCCCTCTGTGCTTTCCTGCGCACGCTATCCTCAAAAGCACCTTTTTTCACTTTCGGCGCTGTTTGGAGCAAAAAAGACAAACGTCCAGCTTTTGCTGCCACAGCAAAGGTGCCAGCGGGGAAAAGTGATGCTGCTTCTCACTGCCTCCTGGAACCCCTTCAAATGCCCCACACAATTTGGCCCTCTCTGCTTTCCTGCGCACTCTATCCTCAAAAGCACCTTTTTTCACTTTCGGCGCTGTTTGGAGCAAAAAAGACAAACGTCCAGCTTTTGCTGCCACAGCAAAGGTGCCAGCGGGGAAAAGTGATGCTGCTTCTCACTGCCTCCTGGAACCCCTTCAAATGCCCCACACAATTTGGCCCTCTCTGCTTTCCTGAAAAGTCTATCCTCAAAAGCACCTTTTTTCACTTTCGGCGCTGTTTGGAGCAAAAAAGACAAACGTCCAGCTTTTGCTGCCACAGCAAAGGTGCCAGCGGGGAAAAGTGATGCTGCTTCTCACTGCCTCCTGGAACCCCTTCAAATGCCCCACACAATTTGGCCCTCTCTGCTTTCCTGAAAAGTCTATCCTCAAAAGCACCTTTTTTCACTTTCGGCGCTGTTTGGAGCAAAAAAGACAAACGTCCAGCTTTTGCTGCCACAGCAAAGGTGCCAGCGGGGAAAAGTGATGCTGCTTCTCACTGCCTCCTGGAACCCCTTCAAATGCCCCAGACAATTTGGCCCTCTCTGCTTTCCTGAGGACTCTATCCTCAAAAGCACCTTTTTTCACTTTCGGCGCCCTCCGGAGCAAAAAAGACAAACGTCCAGCTTTTGCTGCCACAGCAGAGGTGCCAGCGGGGAAAAGTGATGCTGCTTCTCACTGCCTCCTGGAACCCCTTCAAATGCCCCACACAATTTGGCCCTCTGTGCTTTCCTGAAAAGTCTATCCTCAAAAGCACCTTTTTTCACTTTCGGCGCTGTTTGGAGCAAAAAAGACAAACGTCCAGCTTTTGCTGCCACAGCAAAGGTGCCAGCGGGGAAAAGTGACGCTGCTTCTCACTGCCTCCTGGAACCCCTTCAAATGCCCGACACAATTTGGCCCTCTCTGCTTTCCTGCGCACTCTATCCTCAAAAGCACCTTTTTTCACTTTCGGCGCTGTTTGGAGCAAAAAAGACAAACGTCCAGCTTTTGCTGCCACAGCAAAGGTGCCAGCGGGGAAAAGTGATGCTGCTTCTCACTGCCTCCTGGAACCCCTTCAAATGCCCCACACAATTTGGCCCTCTGTGCTTTCCTGAAAAGTCTATCCTCAAAAGCACCTTTTTTCACTTTCGGCGCTGTTTGGAGCAAAAAAGACAAACGTCCAGCTTTTGCTGCCACAGCAAAGGTGCCAGCGGGGAAAAGTGATGCTGCTTCTCACTGCCTCCTGGAACCCCTTCAAATGCCCTAGACAATTTGGCCCTCTCTGCTTTCCTGAAAAGTCTATCCTCAAAAGCACCTTTTTTCACTTTCGGCGCCCTCCGGAGCAAAAAATAAACGTCCAGCTTTTGCTGCCACAGCAAAGGTGCCAGCGGGGAAAAGTGATGCTGCTTCTCACTGCCTCCTGGAACCCCTTCAAATGCCCCAGACAATTTGGCCCTCTCTGCTTTCCTGCGCACTCTATCCTCAAAAGCACCTTTTTTCACTTTCGGCGCTGTTTGGAGCAAAAAAGACAAACGTCCAGCTTTTGCTGCCACAGCAAAGGTGCCAGCGGGGAAAAGTGATGCTGCTTCTCACTGCCTCCTGGAACCCCTTCAAATGCCCCACACAATTTGGCCCTCTCTGCTTTCCTGAAAAGTCTATCCTCAAAAGCACCTTTTTTCACTTTCGGCGCTGTTTGGAGCAAAAAAGACAAACGTCCAGCTTTTGCTGCCACAGCAAAGGTGCCAGCGGGGAAAAGTGATGCTGCTTCTCACTGCCTCCTGGAACCCCTTCAAATGCCCCACACAATTTGGCCCTCTCTGCTTTCCTGAAAAGTCTATCCTCAAAAGCACCTTTTTTCACTTTCGGCGCTGTTTGGAGCAAAAAAGACAAATGTCCAGCTTTTGCTGCCACAGCAAAGGTGCCAGCGGGGAAAAGTGATGCTGCTTCTCACTGCCTCCTGGAACCCCTTCAAATGCCCCACACAATTTGGCCCTCTCTGCTTTCCTGAAAAGTCTATCCTCAAAAGCACCTTTTTTCACTTTCGGCGCTGTTTGGAGCAAAAAAGACAAACGTCCAGCTTTTGCTGCCACAGCAAAGGTGCCAGCGGGGAAAAGTGACGCTGCTTCTCACTGCCTCCTGGAACCCCTTCAAATGCCCCACACAATTTGGCCCTCTCTGCTTTCCTGCGCACTCTATCCTCAAAAGCACCTTTTTTCACTTTCGGCGCTGTTTGGAGCAAAAAAGACAAATGTCCAGCTTTGCTGCCACAGCAAAGGTGCCAGCGGGGAAAAGTGATGCTGCTTCTCACTGCCTCCTGGAACCCCTTCAAATGCCCCACACAATTTGGCCCTCTCTGCTTTCCTGAAAAGTCTATCCTCAAAAGCACCTTTTTTCACTTTCGGCGCTGTTTGGAGCAAAAAAGACAAACGTCCAGCTTTTGCTGCCACAGCAAAGGTGCCAGCGGGGAAAAGTGACGCTGCTTCTCACTGCCTCCTGGAACCCCTTCAAATGCCCCACACAATTTGGCCCTCTCTGCTTTCCTGCGCACTCTATCCTCAAAAGCACCTTTTTTCACTTTCGGCGCTGTTTGGAGCAAAAAAGACAAACGTCCAGCTTTTGCTGCCACAGCAAAGGTGCCAGCGGGGAAAAGTGATGCTGCTTCTCACTGCCTCCTGGAACCCCTTCAAATGCCCCAGACAATTTGGCCCTCTGTGCTTTCCTGAAAAGTCTATCCTCAAAAGCACCTTTTTTGACTTTCGGCGCTGTTTGGAGCAAAAAAGACAAACGTCCAGCTTTTGCTGCCACAGCAAAGGTGCCAGCGGGGAAAAGTGACGCTGCTTCTCACTGCCTCCTGGAACCCCTTCAAATGCCCCACACAATTTGGCCCTCTCTGCTTTCCTGCGCACTCTATCCTCAAAAGCACCTTTTTTCACTTTCGGCGCTGTTTGGAGCAAAAAAGACAAACGTCCAGCTTTTGCTGCCACAGCAAAGGTGCCAGCGGGGAAAAGTGATGCTGCTTCTCACTGCCTCCTGGAACCCCTTCAAATGCCCCACACAATTTGGCCCTCTCTGCTTTCCTGCGCACTCTATCCTCAAAAGCACCTTTTTTCATTTTCGGCGCTGTTTGGAGCAAAAAAGACAAACGTCCAGCTTTTGCTGCCACAGCAAAGGTGCCAGCGGGGAAAAGTGATGCTGCTTCTCACTGCCTCCTGGAACCCCTTCAAATGCCCCACACAATTTGGCCCTCTCTGCTTTCCTGAGGACTCTATCCTCAAAAGCACCTTTTTTCACTTTCGGCGCTGTTTGGAGCAAAAAAGACAAACGTCCAGCTTTTGCTGCCACAGCAAAGGTGCCAGCGGGGAAAAGTGATGCTGCTTCTCACTGCCTCCTGGAACCCCTTCAAATGCCCCACACAATTTGGCCCTCTCTGCTTTCCTGAAAAGTCTATCCTCAAAAGCACCTTTTTTCACTTTCGGCGCTGTTTGGAGCAAAAAAGACAAACGTCCAGCTTTTGCTGCCACAGCAAAGGTGCCAGCGGGGAAAAGTGATGCTGCTTCTCACTGCCTCCTGGAACCCCTTCAAATGCCCCACACAATTTGGCCCTCTCTGCTTTCCTGAAAAGTCTATCCTCAAAAGCACCTTTTTTCACTTTCGGCGCTGTTTGGAGCAAAAAAGACAAACGTCCAGCTTTTGCTGCCACAGCAAAGGTGCCAGCGGGGAAAAGTGATGCTGCTTCTCACTGCCTCCTGGAACCCCTTCAAATGCCCCACACAATTTGGCCCTCTCTGCTTTCCTGAGGACTCTATCCTCAAAAGCACCTTTTTTCACTTTCGGCGCCCTCCGGAGCAAAAAAGACAAACGTCCAGCTTTTGCTGCCACAGCAGAGGTGCCAGCGGGGAAAAGTGATGCTGCTTCTCACTGCCTCCTGGAACCCCTTCAAATGCCCCACACAATTTGGCCCTCTGTGCTTTCCTGCGCACGCTATCCTCAAAAGCACCTTTTTTCACTTTCGGCGCTGTTTGGAGCAAAAAAGACAAACGTCCAGCTTTTGCTGCCACAGCAAAGGTGCCAGCGGGGAAAAGTGATGCTGCTTCTCACTGCCTCCTGGAACCCCTTCAAATGCCCCACACAATTTGGCCCTCTCTGCTTTCCTGCGCACTCTATCCTCAAAAGCACCTTTTTTCACTTTCGGCGCTGTTTGGAGCAAAAAAGACAAACGTCCAGCTTTTGCTGCCACAGCAAAGGTGCCAGCGGGGAAAAGTGATGCTGCTTCTCACTGCCTCCTGGAACCCCTTCAAATGCCCCACACAATTTGGCCCTCTCTGCTTTCCTGAAAAGTCTATCCTCAAAAGCACCTTTTTTCACTTTCGGCGCTGTTTGGAGCAAAAAAGACAAACGTCCAGCTTTTGCTGCCACAGCAAAGGTGCCAGCGGGGAAAAGTGATGCTGCTTCTCACTGCCTCCTGGAACCCCTTCAAATGCCCCACACAATTTGGCCCCTCTCTGCTTTCCTGCGCACTCTATCCTCAAAAGCACCTTTTTTCACTTTCGGCGCTGTTTGGAGCAAAAAAGACAAACGTCCAGCTTTTGCTGCCACAGCAAAGGTGCCAGCGGGGAAAAGTGATGCTGCTTCTCACTGCCTCCTGGAACCCCTTCAAATGCCCCACACAATTTGGCCCTCTCTGCTTTCCTGCGCACGCTATCCTCAAAAGCACGTTTTTTTCACTTTCGGCGCCCTCCGGAGCAAAAAAGACAAACGTCCAGCTTTTGCTGCCACAGCAAAGGTGCCAGCGGGGAAAAGTGATGCTGCTTCTCACTGCCTCCTGGAACCCCTTCAAATGCCCCAGACAATTTGGCCCTCTCTGCTTTCCTGCGCACTCTATCTTCAAAAGCACCTTTTTTCACTTTCGGCGCTGTTTGGAGCAAAAAAGACAAATGTCCAGCTTTTGCTGCCACAGCAAAGGTGCCAGCGGGGAAAAGTGATGCTGCTTCTCACTGCCTCCTGGAACCCCTTCAAATGCCCCACACAATTTGGCCCTCTCTGCTTTCCTGAAAAGTCTATCCTCAAAAGCACCTTTTTTGACTTTCGGCGCTGTTTGGAGCAAAAAAGACAAACGTCCAGCTTTTGCTGCCACAGCAAAGGTGCCAGCGGGGAAAAGTGATGCTGCTTCTCACTGCCTCCTGGAACCCCTTCAAATGCCCCACACAATTTGGCCCTCTGTGCTTTCCTGCGCACGCTATCCTCAAAAGCACCTTTTTTCACTTTCGGCGCTGTTTGGAGCAAAAAAGACAAACGTCCAGCTTTTGCTGCCACAGCAAAGGTGCCAGCGGGGAAAAGTGATGCTGCTTCTCACTGCCTCCTGGAACCCCTTCAAATGCCCCACACAATTTGGCCCTCTCTGCTTTCCTGCGCACTCTATCCTCAAAAGCACCTTTTTTCACTTTCGGCGCTGTTTGGAGCAAAAAAGACAAACGTCCAGCTTTTGCTGCCACAGCAAAGGTGCCAGCGGGGAAAAGTGATGCTGCTTCTCACTGCCTCCTGGAACCCCTTCAAATGCCCCACACAATTTGGCCCCTCTCTGCTTTCCTGAAAAGTCTATCCTCAAAAGCACCTTTTTTCACTTTCGGCGCTGTTTGGAGCAAAAAAGACAAACGTCCAGCTTTTGCTGCCACAGCAAAGGTGCCAGCGGGGAAAAGTGATGCTGCTTCTCACTGCCTCCTGGAACCCCTTCAAATGCCCCACACAATTTGGCCCTCTCTGCTTTCCTGAAAAGTCTATCCTCAAAAGCACCTTTTTTCACTTTCGGCGCTGTTTGGAGCAAAAAAGACAAACGTCCAGCTTTTGCTGCCACAGCAAAGGTGCCAGCGGGGAAAAGTGATGCTGCTTCTCACTGCCTCCTGGAACCCCTTCAAATGCCCCAGACAATTTGGCCCTCTCTGCTTTCCTGAGGACTCTATCCTCAAAAGCACCTTTTTTCACTTTCGGCGCCCTCCGGAGCAAAAAAGACAAACGTCCAGCTTTTGCTGCCACAGCAGAGGTGCCAGCGGGGAAAAGTGATGCTGCTTCTCACTGCCTCCTGGAACCCCTTCAAATGCCCCACACAATTTGGCCCTCTGTGCTTTCCTGAAAAGTCTATCCTCAAAAGCACCTTTTTTCACTTTCGGCGCTGTTTGGAGCAAAAAAGACAAACGTCCAGCTTTTGCTGCCACAGCAAAGGTGCCAGCGGGGAAAAGTGACGCTGCTTCTCACTGCCTCCTGGAACCCCTTCAAATGCCCGACACAATTTGGCCCTCTCTGCTTTCCTGCGCACTCTATCCTCAAAAGCACCTTTTTTCACTTTCGGCGCTGTTTGGAGCAAAAAAGACAAACGTCCAGCTTTTGCTGCCACAGCAAAGGTGCCAGCGGGGAAAAGTGATGCTGCTTCTCACTGCCTCCTGGAACCCCTTCAAATGCCCCACACAATTTGGCCCTCTGTGCTTTCCTGAAAAGTCTATCCTCAAAAGCACCTTTTTTCACTTTCGGCGCTGTTTGGAGCAAAAAAGACAAACGTCCAGCTTTTGCTGCCCAGCAAAGGTGCCAGCGGGGAAAAGTGATGCTGCTTCTCACTGCCCTCCTGGAACCCCTTCAAATGCCCTAGACAATTTGGCCCTCTCTGCTTTCCTGAAAAGTCTATCCTCAAAAGCACCTTTTTTCACTTTCGGCGCCCTCCGGAGCAAAAAATAAACGTCCAGCTTTTGCTGCCACAGCAAAGGTGCCAGCGGGGAAAAGTGATGCTGCTTCTCACTGCCTCCTGGAACCCCTTCAAATGCCCCAGACAATTTGGCCCTCTCTGCTTTCCTGCGCACTCTATCCTCAAAAGCACCTTTTTTCACTTTCGGCGCTGTTTGGAGCAAAAAAGACAAACGTCCAGCTTTTGCTGCCACAGCAAAGGTGCCAGCGGGGAAAAGTGATGCTGCTTCTCACTGCCTCCTGGAACCCCTTCAAATGCCCCACACAATTTGGCCCTCTCTGCTTTCCTGAAAAGTCTATCCTCAAAAGCACCTTTTTTCACTTTCGGCGCTGTTTGGAGCAAAAAAGACAAACGTCCAGCTTTTGCTGCCACAGCAAAGGTGCCAGCGGGGAAAAGTGATGCTGCTTCTCACTGCCTCCTGGAACCCCTTCAAATGCCCCACACAATTTGGCCCTCTCTGCTTTCCTGAAAAGTCTATCCTCAAAAGCACCTTTTTTCACTTTCGGCGCTGTTTGGAGCAAAAAAGACAAATGTCCAGCTTTTGCTGCCACAGCAAAGGTGCCAGCGGGGAAAAGTGATGCTGCTTCTCACTGCCTCCTGGAACCCCTTCAAATGCCCCACACAATTTGGCCCTCTCTGCTTTCCTGAAAAGTCTATCCTCAAAAGCACCTTTTTTCACTTTCGGCGCTGTTTGGAGCAAAAAAGACAAACGTCCAGCTTTTGCTGCCACAGCAAAGGTGCCAGCGGGGAAAAGTGACGCTGCTTCTCACTGCCTCCTGGAACCCCTTCAAATGCCCCACACAATTTGGCCCTCTCTGCTTTCCTGCGCACTCTATCCTCAAAAGCACCTTTTTTCACTTTCGGCGCTGTTTGGAGCAAAAAAGACAAATGTCCAGCTTTTGCTGCCACAGCAAAGGTGCCAGCGGGGAAAAGTGATGCTGCTTCTCACTGCCTCCTGGAACCCCTTCAAATGCCCCACACAATTTGGCCCTCTCTGCTTTCCTGAAAAGTCTATCCTCAAAAAGCACCTTTTTTCACTTTCGGCGCTGTTTGGAGCAAAAAAGACAAACGTCCAGCTTTTGCTGCCACAGCAAAGGTGCCAGCGGGGAAAAGTGACGCTGCTTCTCACTGCCTCCTGGAACCCCTTCAAATGCCCCACACAATTTGGCCCTCTCTGCTTTCCTGCGCACTCTATCCTCAAAAGCACCTTTTTTCACTTTCGGCGCTGTTTGGAGCAAAAAAGACAAACGTCCAGCTTTTGCTGCCACAGCAAAGGTGCCAGCGGGGAAAAGTGATGCTGCTTCTCACTGCCTCCTGGAACCCCTTCAAATGCCCCAGACAATTTGGCCCTCTGTGCTTTCCTGAAAAGTCTATCCTCAAAAGCACCTTTTTTGACTTTCGGCGCTGTTTGGAGCAAAAAAGACAAACGTCCAGCTTTTGCTGCCACAGCAAAGGTGCCAGCGGGGAAAAGTGACGCTGCTTCTCACTGCCTCCTGGAACCCCTTCAAATGCCCCACACAATTTGGCCCTCTCTGCTTTCCTGCGCACTCTATCCTCAAAAGCACCTTTTTTCACTTTCGGCGCTGTTTGGAGCAAAAAAGACAAACGTCCAGCTTTTGCTGCCACAGCAAAGGTGCCAGCGGGGAAAAGTGATGCTGCTTCTCACTGCCTCCTGGAACCCCTTCAAATGCCCCACACAATTTGGCCCTCTCTGCTTTCCTGCGCACTCTATCCTCAAAAGCACCTTTTTTCATTTTCGGCGCTGTTTGGAGCAAAAAAGACAAACGTCCAGCTTTTGCTGCCACAGCAAAGGTGCCAGCGGGGAAAAGTGATGCTGCTTCTCACTGCCTCCTGGAACCCCTTCAAATGCCCCACACAATTTGGCCCTCTCTGCTTTCCTGAGGACTCTATCCTCAAAAGCACCTTTTTTCACTTTCGGCGCTGTTTGGAGCAAAAAAGACAAACGTCCAGCTTTTGCTGCCACAGCAAAGGTGCCAGCGGGGAAAAGTGATGCTGCTTCTCACTGCCTCCTGGAACCCCTTCAAATGCCCCACACAATTTGGCCCTCTCTGCTTTCCTGAAAAGTCTATCCTCAAAAGCACCTTTTTTCACTTTCGGCGCTGTTTGGAGCAAAAAAGACAAACGTCCAGCTTTGCTGCCACAGCAAAGGTGCCAGCGGGGAAAAGTGATGCTGCTTCTCACTGCCTCCTGGAACCCCTTCAAATGCCCCACACAATTTGGCCCTCTCTGCTTTCCTGAAAAGTCTATCCTCAAAAGCACCTTTTTTCACTTTCGGCGCTGTTTGGAGCAAAAAAGACAAACGTCCAGCTTTTGCTGCCACAGCAAAGGTGCCAGCGGGGAAAAGTGATGCTGCTTCTCACTGCCTCCTGGAACCCCTTCAAATGCCCCACACAATTTGGCCCTCTCTGCTTTCCTGAGGACTCTATCCTCAAAAGCACCTTTTTTCACTTTCGGCGCCCTCCGGAGCAAAAAAGACAAACGTCCAGCTTTTGCTGCCACAGCAGAGGTGCCAGCGGGGAAAAGTGATGCTGCTTCTCACTGCCTCCTGGAACCCCTTCAAATGCCCCACACAATTTGGCCCTCTGTGCTTTCCTGAAAAGTCTATCCTCAAAAGCACCTTTTTTCACTTTCGGCGCTGTTTGGAGCAAAAAAGACAAACGTCCAGCTTTTGCTGCCACAGCAAAGGTGCCAGCGGGGAAAAGTGATGCTGCTTCTCACTGCCTCCTGGAACCCCTTCTAATGCCCCACACAATTTGGCCCTCTCTGCTTTCCTGCGCACTCTATCCTCAAAAGCACCTTTTTTCACTTTCGGCGCTGTTTGGAGCAAAAAAGACAAACGTCCAGCTTTTGCTGCCACAGCAAAGGTGCCAGCGGGGAAAAGTGATGCTGCTTCTCACTGCCTCCTGGAACCCCTTCAAATGCCCCACACAATTTGGCCCTCTCTGCTTTCCTGAAAAGTCTATCCTCAAAAGCACCTTTTTTCACTTTCGGCGCTGTTTGGAGCAAAAAAGACAAACGTCCAGCTTTTGCTGCCACAGCAAAGGTGCCAGCGGGGAAAAGTGATGCTGCTTCTCACTGCCTCCTGGAACCCCTTCAAATGCCCCACACAATTTGGCCCTCTCTGCTTTCCTGCGCACTCTATCCTCAAAAGCACCTTTTTTCACTTTCGGCGCTGTTTGGAGCAAAAAAGACAAATGTCCAGCTTTTGCTGCCACAGCAAAGGTGCCAGCGGGGAAAAGTGATGCTGCTTCTCACTGCCTCCTGGAACCCCTTCAAATGCCCCACACAATTTGGCCCTCTCTGCTTTCCTGAGGACTCTATCCTCAAAAGCACCTTTTTTGACTTTCGGCGCTGTTTGGAGCAAAAAAGACAAACGTCCAGCTTTTGCTGCCACAGCAAAGGTGCCAGCGGGGAAAAGTGATGCTGCTTCTCACTGCCTCCTGGAACCCCTTCAAATGCCCCAGACAATTTGGCCCTCTCTGCTTTCCTGCGCACTCTATCCTCAAAAGCACCTTTTTTCACTTTCGGCGCTGTTTGGAGCAAAAAAGACAAACGTCCAGCTTTTGCTGCCACAGCAAAGGTGCCAGCGGGGAAAAGTGATGCTGCTTCTCACTGCCTCCTGGAACCCCTTCAAATGCCCCACACAATTTGGCCCTCTCTGCTTTCCTGCGCACTCTATCCTCAAAAGCACCTTTTTTCACTTTCGGCGCTGTTTGGAGGAAAAAGACAAACGTCCAGCTTTTGCTGCCACAGCAAAGGTGCCAGCGGGGAAAAGTGATGCTGCTTCTCACTGCCTCCTGGAACCCCTTCAAATGCCCCACACAATTTGGCCCTCTCTGCTTTCCTGCGCACTCTATCCTCAAAAGCACCTTTTTTCATTTTCGGCGCTCTTTGGAGCAAAAAAGACAAACGTCCAGCTTTTGCTGCCACAGCAAAGGTGCCAGCGGGGAAAAGTGACGCTGCTTCTCACTGCCTCCTGGAACCCCTTCAAATGCCCCACACAATTTGGCCCTCTCTGCTTTCCTGCGCACTCTATCCTCAAAAGCACCTTTTTTCACTTTCGGCGCTGTTTGGAGCAAAAAAGACAAATGTCCAGCTTTTGCTGCCACAGCAAAGGTGCCAGCGGGGAAAAGTGATGCTGCTTCTCACTGCCTCCTGGAACCCCTTCAAATGCCCCACACAATTTGGCCCTCTCTGCTTTCCTGAAAAGTCTATCCTCAAAAGCACCTTTTTTCACTTTCGGCGCTGTTTGGAGCAAAAAAGACAAACGTCCAGCTTTTGCTGCCACAGCAAAGGTGCCAGCGGGGAAAAGTGACGCTGCTTCTCACTGCCTCCTGGAACCCCTTCAAATGCCCCACACAATTTGGCCCTCTCTGCTTTCCTGCGCACTCTATCCTCAAAAGCACCTTTTTTCACTTTCGGCGCTGTTTGGAGCAAAAAAGACAAACGTCCAGCTTTTGCTGCCACAGCAAAGGTGCCAGCGGGGAAAAGTGATGCTGCTTCTCACTGCCTCCTGGAACCCCTTCAAATGCCCCAGACAATTTGGCCCTCTGTGCTTTCCTGAAAAGTCTATCCTCAAAAGCACCTTTTTTGACTTTCGGCGCTGTTTGGAGCAAAAAAGACAAACGTCCAGCTTTTGCTGCCACAGCAAAGGTGCCAGCGGGGAAAAGTGACGCTGCTTCTCACTGCCTCCTGGAACCCCTTCAAATGCCCCACACAATTTGGCCCTCTCTGCTTTCCTGCGCACTCTATCCTCAAAAGCACCTTTTTTCACTTTCGGCGCTGTTTGGAGCAAAAAAGACAAACGTCCAGCTTTTGCTGCCACAGCAAAGGTGCCAGCGGGGAAAAGTGATGCTGCTTCTCACTGCCTCCTGGAACCCCTTCAAATGCCCCACACAATTTGGCCCTCTCTGCTTTCCTGCGCACTCTATCCTCAAAAGCACCTTTTTTCATTTTCGGCGCTGTTTGGAGCAAAAAAGACAAACGTCCAGCTTTTGCTGCCACAGCAAAGGTGCCAGCGGGGAAAAGTGATGCTGCTTCTCACTGCCTCCTGGAACCCCTTCAAATGCCCCACACAATTTGGCCCTCTCTGCTTTCCTGAGGACTCTATCCTCAAAAGCACCTTTTTTCACTTTCGGCGCTGTTTGGAGCAAAAAAGACAAACGTCCAGCTTTTGCTGCCACAGCAAAGGTGCCAGCGGGGAAAAGTGATGCTGCTTCTCACTGCCTCCTGGAACCCCTTCAAATGCCCCACACAATTTGGCCCTCTCTGCTTTCCTGAAAAGTCTATCCTCAAAAGCACCTTTTTTCACTTTCGGCGCTGTTTGGAGCAAAAAAGACAAACGTCCAGCTTTTGCTGCCACAGCAAAGGTGCCAGCGGGGAAAAGTGATGCTGCTTCTCACTGCCTCCTGGAACCCCTTCAAATGCCCCACACAATTTGGCCCTCTCTGCTTTCCTGAAAAGTCTATCCTCAAAAGCACCTTTTTTCACTTTCGGCGCTGTTTGGAGCAAAAAAGACAAACGTCCAGCTTTTGCTGCCACAGCAAAGGTGCCAGCGGGGAAAAGTGATGCTGCTTCTCACTGCCTCCTGGAACCCCTTCAAATGCCCCACACAATTTGGCCCTCTCTGCTTTCCTGAGGACTCTATCCTCAAAAGCACCTTTTTTCACTTTCGGCGCCCTCCGGAGCAAAAAAGACAAACGTCCAGCTTTTGCTGCCACAGCAGAGGTGCCAGCGGGGAAAAGTGATGCTGCTTCTCACTGCCTCCTGGAACCCCTTCAAATGCCCCACACAATTTGGCCCTCTGTGCTTTCCTGAAAAGTCTATCCTCAAAAGCACCTTTTTTCACTTTCGGCGCTGTTTGGAGCAAAAAAGACAAACGTCCAGCTTTTGCTGCCACAGCAAAGGTGCCAGCGGGGAAAAGTGATGCTGCTTCTCACTGCCTCCTGGAACCCCTTCTAATGCCCCACACAATTTGGCCCTCTCTGCTTTCCTGCGCACTCTATCCTCAAAAGCACCTTTTTTCACTTTCGGCGCTGTTTGGAGCAAAAAAGACAAACGTCCAGCTTTTGCTGCCACAGCAAAGGTGCCAGCGGGGAAAAGTGATGCTGCTTCTCACTGCCTCCTGGAACCCCTTCAAATGCCCCACACAATTTGGCCCTCTCTGCTTTCCTGAAAAGTCTATCCTCAAAAGCACCTTTTTTCACTTTCGGCGCTGTTTGGAGCAAAAAAGACAAACGTCCAGCTTTTGCTGCCACAGCAAAGGTGCCAGCGGGGAAAAGTGATGCTGCTTCTCACTGCCTCCTGGAACCCCTTCAAATGCCCCACACAATTTGGCCCTCTCTGCTTTCCTGCGCACTCTATCCTCAAAAGCACCTTTTTTCACTTTCGGCGCTGTTTGGAGCAAAAAAGACAAATGTCCAGCTTTTGCTGCCACAGCAAAGGTGCCAGCGGGGAAAAGTGATGCTGCTTCTCACTGCCTCCTGGAACCCCTTCAAATGCCCCACACAATTTGGCCCTCTCTGCTTTCCTGAGGACTCTATCCTCAAAAGCACCTTTTTTGACTTTCGGCGCTGTTTGGAGCAAAAAAGACAAACGTCCAGCTTTTGCTGCCACAGCAAAGGTGCCAGCGGGGAAAAGTGATGCTGCTTCTCACTGCCTCCTGGAACCCCTTCAAATGCCCCAGACAATTTGGCCCTCTCTGCTTTCCTGCGCACTCTATCCTCAAAAGCACCTTTTTTCACTTTCGGCGCTGTTTGGAGCAAAAAAGACAAACGTCCAGCTTTTGCTGCCACAGCAAAGGTGCCAGCGGGGAAAAGTGATGCTGCTTCTCACTGCCTCCTGGAACCCCTTCAAATGCCCCAGACAATTTGGCCCTCTCTGCTTTCCTGCGCACTCTATCCTCAAAAGCACCTTTTTTCACTTTCGGCGCTGTTTGGAGGAAAAAGACAAACGTCCAGCTTTTGCTGCCACAGCAAAGGTGCCAGCGGGGAAAAGTGATGCTGCTTCTCACTGCCTCCTGGAACCCCTTCAAATGCCCCACACAATTTGGCCCTCTCTGCTTTCCTGCGCACTCTATCCTCAAAAGCACCTTTTTTCATTTTCGGCGCTCTTTGGAGCAAAAAAGACAAACGTCCAGCTTTTGCTGCCACAGCAAAGGTGCTAGCGGGGAAAAGTGATGCTGCTTCTCACTGCCTCCTGGAACCCCTTCAAATGCCCCACACAATTTGGCCCTCTCTGCTTTCCTGAGGACTCTATCCTCAAAAGCACCTTTTTTCACTTTCGGCGTTGTTTGGAGCAAAAAAGACAAACGTCCAGCTTTTGCTGCCACAGCAAAGGTGCCAGCGGGGAAAAGTGATGCTGCTTCTCACTGCCTCCTGGAACCCCTTCAAATGCCCCACACAATTTGGCCCTCTCTGCTTTCCTGCGCACTCTATCCTCAAAAGCACCTTTTTTCACTTTCGGCGCCCTCCGGAGCAAAAAATAAACGTCCAGCTTTTGCTGCCACAGCAAAGGTGCCAGCGGGGAAAAGTGACGCTGCTTCTCACTGCCTCCTGGAACCCCTTCAAATGCCCCACACAATTTGGCCCTCTCTGCTTTCCTGAAAAGTCTATCCTCAAAAGCACCTTTTTTCACTTTCGGCGCTGTTTGGAGCAAAAAAGACAAACGTCCAGCTTTTGCTGCCACAGCAAAGGTGCCAGCGGGGAAAAGTGATGCTGCTTCTCACTGCCTCCTGGAACCCCTTCAAATGCCCCAGACAATTTGGCCCTCTCTGCTTTCCTGAAAAGTCTATCCTCAAAAGCACCTTTTTTCACTTTCGGCGCTGTTTGGAGCAAAAAAGACAAATGTCCAGCTTTTGCTGCCACAGCAAAGGTGCCAGCGGGGAAAAGTGATGCTGCTTCTCACTGCCTCCTGGAACCCCTTCAAATGCCCCACACAATTTGGCCCTCTCTGCTTTCCTGAAAAGTCTATCCTCAAAAGCACCTTTTTTCACTTTCGGCGCTGTTTGGAGCAAAAAAGACAAACGTCCAGCTTTTGCTGCCACAGCAAAGGTGCCAGCGGGGAAAAGTGATGCTGCTTCTCACTGCCTCCTGGAACCCCTTCAAATGCCCCAGACAATTTGGCCCTCTCTGCTTTCCTGCGCACTCTATCCTCAAAAGCACCTTTTTTCACTTTCGGCGCTGTTTGGAGGAAAAAGACAAACGTCCAGCTTTTGCTGCCACAGCAAAGGTGCCAGCGGGGAAAAGTGATGCTGCTTCTCACTGCCTCCTGGAACCCCTTCAAATGCCCCACACAATTTGGCCCTCTCTGCTTTCCTGAGGACTCTATCCTCAAAAGCACCTTTTTTCATTTTCGGCGCTGTTTGGAGCAAAAAAGACAAACGTCCAGCTTTTGCTGCCACAGCAAAGGTGCCAGCGGGGAAAAGTGATGCTGCTTCTCACTGCCTCCTGGAACCCCTTCAAATGCCCCAGACAATTTGGCCCTCTCTGCTTTCCTGAGGACTCTATCCTCAAAAGCACCTTTTTTCACTTTCGGCGCTGTTTGGAGCAAAAAAGACAAACGTCCAGCTTTTGCTGCCACAGCAAAGGTGCCAGCG
Organism: Vanellus vanellus; assembly: GCF_965231255.1. Lineage (NCBI taxonomy): Eukaryota > Metazoa > Chordata > Aves > Charadriiformes > Charadriidae > Vanellus > Vanellus vanellus. Next base: position 12,521 of record NW_028127288.1, on the reverse strand, counting down.
GGGAAAAGTGATGCTGCTTCTCACTGCCTCCTGGAACCCCTTCAAATGCCCCACACAATTTGGCCCTCTCTGCTTTCCTGAAAAGTCTATCCTCAAAAGCACCTTTTTTCACTTTCGGCGCTGTTTGGAGCAAAAAAGACAAACGTCCAGCTTTTGCTGCCACAGCAAAGGTGCCAGCGGGGAAAAGTGATGCTGCTTCTCACTGCCTCCTGGAACCCCTTCAAATGCCCCACACAATTTGGCCCTCTCTGCTTTCCTGAAAAGTCTATCCTCAAAAGCACCTTTTTTCACTTTCGGCGCTGTTTGGAGCAAAAAAGACAAACGTCCAGCTTTTGCTGCCACAGCAAAGGTGCCAGCGGGGAAAAGTGATGCTGCTTCTCACTGCCTCCTGGAACCCCTTCAAATGCCCCAGACAATTTGGCCCTCTGTGCTTTCCTGCGCACGCTATCCTCAAAAGCACCTTTTTTCACTTTCGGCGCTGTTTGGAGCAAAAAAGACAAACGTCCAGCTTTTGCTGCCACAGCAAAGGTGCCAGCGGGGAAAAGTGATGCTGCTTCTCACTGCCTCCTGGAACCCCTTCAAATGCCCCAGACAATTTGGCCCTCTCTGCTTTCCTGAAAAGTCTATCCTCAAAAGCACCTTTTTTCACTTTCGGCGCCCTCCGGAGCAAAAAAGACAAACGTCCAGCTTTTGCTGCCACAGCAAGGGGCCAGCGGGGAAAAGTGATGCTGCTTCTCACTGCCTCCTGGAACCCCTTCAAATGCCCCACACAATTTGGCCCTCTCTGCTTTCCTGCGCACTCTATCCTCAAAAGCACCTTTTTTCACTTTCGGCGCTGTTTGGAGCAAAAAAGACAAATGTCCAGCTTTTGCTGCCACAGCAAAGGTGCCAGCGGGGAAAAGTGATGCTGCTTCTCACTGCCTCCTGGAACCCCTTCAAATGCCCCACACAATTTGGCCCTCTCTGCTTTCCTGAAAAGTCTATCCTCAAAAGCACCTTTTTTCACTTTCGGCGCTGTTTGAGGCAAAAAAGACAAACGTCCAGCTTTTGCTGCCACAGCAAAGGTGCCAGCGGGGAAAAGTGACGCTGCTTCTCACTGCCTCCTGGAACCCCTTCAAATGCCCCACACAATTTGGCCCTCTCTGCTTTCCTGCGCACTCTATCCTCAAAAGCACCTTTTTTCACTTTCGGCGCTGTTTGGAGCAAAAAAGACAAACGTCCAGCTTTTGCTGCCACAGCAAAGGTGCCAGCGGGGAAAAGTGATGCTGCTTCTCACTGCCTCCTGGAACCCCTTCAAATGCCCCACACAATTTGGCCCTCTCTGCTTTCCTGCGCACTCTATCCTCAAAAGCACCTTTTTTCATTTTCGGCGCTGTTTGGAGCAAAAAAGACAAACGTCCAGCTTTTGCTGCCACAGCAAAGGTGCCAGCGGGGAAAAGTGATGCTGCTTCTCACTGCCTCCTGGAACCCCTTCAAATGCCCCACACAATTTGGCCCTCTGTGCTTTCCTGCGCACGCTATCCTCAAAAGCACCTTTTTTCACTTTCGGCGCTGTTTGGAGCAAAAAAGACAAACGTCCAGCTTTTGCTGCCACAGCAAAGGTGCCAGCGGGGAAAAGTGATGCTGCTTCTCACTGCCTCCTGGAACCCCTTCAAATGCCCCACACAATTTGGCCCTCTCTGCTTTCCTGAGGACTCTATCCTCAAAAGCACCTTTTTTCACTTTCGGCGCCCTCCGGAGTAAAAAAGACAAACGTCCAGCTTTTCCTGCCACAGCAAAGGTGCCAGCGGGGAAAAGTGATGCTGCTTCTCACTGCCTCCTGGAACCCCTTCAAATGCCCCACACAATTTGGCCCTCTCTGCTTTCCTGAAAAGTCTATCCTCAAAAGCACCTTTTTTCACTTTCGGCGCCCTCCGGAGCAAAAAAGACAAACGTCCAGCTTTTGCTGCCACAGCAAAGGTGCCAGCGGGGAAAAGTGATGCTGCTTCTCACTGCCTCCTGGAACCCCTTCAAATGCCCCACACAATTTGGCCCTCTCTGCTTTCCTGAAAAGTCTATCCTCAAAAGCACCTTTTTTCACTTTCGGCGCTGTTTGGAGCAAAAAAGACAAACGTCCAGCTTTTGCTGCCACAGCAAAGGTGCCAGCGGGGAAAAGTGACGCTGCTTCTCACTGCCTCCTGGAACCCCTTCAAATGCCCCAGACAATTTGGCCCTCTCTGCTTTCCTGCGCACTCTATCCTCAAAAGCACCTTTTTTCACTTTCGGCGCTGTTTGGAGCAAAAAAGACAAACGTCCAGCTTTTGCTGCCACAGCAAAGGTGCCAGCGGGGAAAAGTGATGCTGCTTCTCACTGCCTCCTGGAACCCCTTCAAATGCCCCACACAATTTGGCCCTCTCTGCTTTCCTGCGAACTCTAGCCTCAAAAGCACCTTTTTTCACTTTCGGCGCTGTTTGGAGCCAAAAAAGACAAACGTCCAGCTTTTGCTGCCACAGCAAAGGTGCCAGCGGGGAAAAGTGATGCTGCTTCTCACTGCCTCCTGGAACCCCTTCAAATGCCCCACACAATTTGTCCCTCTCTGCTTTCTTGCGCACTCTAGCCTCAAAAGCACCTTTTTTCACTTTCGCCGGTGTTTTGAGCAAAAAAAGACAAACGTCTAGCTTTTGCTGCCACAGCAAAGGTGCCAGCGGGGAAAAGTGATGCTGGTCCTCACTGCCTCCTGGAACCCCTTCAAATGCCCCACACAATTTGGCCCTCTCTGCTTTCCTGCGCACTCTAGCCTCAAAAGCACCTTTTTTCACTTTCGCCGCTGTTTGGAGCAAAAAAAGACAAACGTCCAGCTTTTGCTGCCACAGCAAAGGTGCCAGCGGGGAAAAGTGATGCTGGTCCTCACTGCCTCCTGGAACCCCTTCAAATGCCCCACACAATTTGGCCCTCTCTGCTTTCCTGCGCGCTATAGCCTCAAAAGCACCTTTTTTCACTTTCGCCGCTGTTTTGAGCAAAAAAAGACAAACGTCCAGCTTTTGCTGCCACAGCAAAGGGGCCAGCGGGGAAAAGTCATGCTGGTCCTCACTGCCTCCTGGAACCCCTTCAAATGCCCCACACAATTTGGCCCTCTCTGCTTTCCTGAGGACTCTATCCTCAAAAGCACCTTTTTTCACTTTCGGCGCCCTCCGGAGCAAAAAAGACAAACGTCCAGCTTTTGCTGCCACAGCAAAGGTGCCAGCGGGGAAAAGTGATGCTGCTTCTCACTGCCTCCTGGAACCCCTTCAAATGCCCCACACAATTTGGCCCTCTCTGCTTTCCTGCGCACGCTATCCTCAAAAGCACCTTTTTTCACTTTCGGCGCTGTTTGGAGCAAAAAAGACAAACGTCCAGCTTTTGCTGCCACAGCAAAGGTGCCAGCGGGGAAAAGTGATGCTGCTTCTCACTGCCTCCTGGAACCCCTTCAAATGCCCCACACAATTTGGCCCTCTCTGCTTTCCTGCGCACGCTATCCTCAAAAGCACCTTTTTTCACTTTCGGCGCTGTTTGGAGCAAAAAAGACAAATGTCCAGCTTTTGCTGCCACAGCAAAGGTGCCAGCGGGGAAAAGTGATGCTGCTTCTCACTGCCTCCTGGAACCCCTTCAAATGCCCCACACAATTTGGCCCTCTCTGCTTTCCTGCGCACTCTATCCTCAAAAGCACCTTTTTTCATTTTCGGCGCTGTTTGGAGCAAAAAAGACAAACGTCCAGCTTTTGCTGCCACAGCAAAGGTGCCAGCGGGGAAAAGTGATGCTGCTTCTCACTGCCTCCTGGAACCCCTTCAAATGCCCCACACAATTTGGCCCTCTCTGCTTTCCTGCGCACTCTATCCTCAAAAGCACCTTTTTTCACTTTCGGCGCTGTTTGGAGCAAAAAAGACAAACGTCCAGCTTTTGCTGCCACAGCAAAGGTGCCAGCGGGGAAAAGTGATGCTGCTTCTCACTGCCTCCTGGAACCCCTTCAAATGCCCCACACAATTTGGCCCTCTCTGCTTTCCTGCGCACTCTATCCTCAAAAGCACCTTTTTTCACTTACGGCGCTGTTTGGAGCAAAAAAGACAAATGTCCAGCTTTTGCTGCCACAGCAAAGGTGCCAGCGGGGAAAAGTGATGCTGCTTCTCACTGCCTCCTGGAACCCCTTCAAATGCCCCACACAATTTGGCCCTCTCTGCTTTCCTGCGCACTCTATCCTCAAAAGCACCTTTTTTCACTTTCGGCGCTGTTTGGAGCAAAAAAGACAAATGTCCAGCTTTTGCTGCCACAGCAAAGGTGCCAGCGGGGAAAAGTGATGCTGCTTCTCACTGCCTCCTGGAACCCCTTCAAATGCCCCACACAATTTGGCCCTCTCTGCTTTCCTGCGCACTCTATCCTCAAAAGCACCTTTATTCACTTTCGGCGCTGTTTGGAGCAAAAAAGACAAACGTCCAGCTTTTGCTGCCACAGCAAAGGTGCCAGCGGGGAAAAGTGATGCTGCTTCTCACTGCCTCCTGGAACCCCTTCAAATGCCCCACACAATTTGGCCCTCTCTGCTTTCCTGAGGACTCTATCCTCAAAAGCACCTTTTTTCACTTTCGGCGCTGTTTGGAGCAAAAAAGACAAACGTCCAGCTTTTGCTGCCACAGCAAAGGTGCCAGCGGGGAAAAGTGATGCTGGTCCTCACTGCCTCCTGGAACCCCTTCAAATGCCCCACACAATTTGGCCCTCTGTGCTTTCCTGAAAAGTCTATCCTCAAAAGCACCTTTTTTTCACTTTCGGCGCTGTTTGGAGCAAAAAAGACAAACGTCCAGCTTTTGCTGCCACAGCAAAGGTGCCAGCGGGGAAAAGTGATGCTGCTTCTCACTGCCTCCTGGAACCCCTTCAAATGCCGCACACAATTTGGCCCTCTCTGCTTTCCTGAGGACTCTATCCTCAAAAGCACCTTTTTTCACTTTCGGCGCCCTCCGGAGCAAAAAAGACAAACGTCCAGCTTTTGCTGCCACAGCAAAGGTGCCAGCGGGGAAAAGTGATGCTGCTTCTCACTGCCTCCTGGAACCCCTTCAAATGCCCCACACAATTTGGCCCTCTCTGCTTTCCTGAGGACTCTATCCTCAAAAGCACCTTTTTTCACTTTCGGCGCCCTCCGGAGCAAAAAAGACAAACGTCCAGCTTTTGCTGCCACAGCAAAGGTGCCAGCGGGGAAAAGTGATGCTGCTTCTCACTGCCTCCTGGAACCCCTTCAAATGCCCCACACAATTTGGCCCTCTGTGCTTTCCTGCGCACGCTATCCTCAAAAGCACCTTTTTTCACTTTCGGCGCTGTTTGGAGCAAAAAAGACAAACGTCCAGCTTTTGCTGCCACAGCAAAGGTGCCAGCGGGGAAAAGTGATGCTGCTTCTCACTGCCTCCTGGAACCCCTTCAAATGCCCCACACAATTTGGCCCTCTCTGCTTTCCTGCGCACTCTATCCTCAAAAGCACCTTTTTTCACTTTCGGCGCTGTTTGGAGCAAAAAAGACAAACGTCCAGCTTTTGCTGCCACAGCAAAGGTGCCAGCGGGGAAAAGTGATGCTGCTTCTCACTGCCTCCTGGAACCCCTTCAAATGCCCCACACAATTTGGCCCTCTCTGCTTTCCTGAAAAGTCTATCCTCAAAAGCACCTTTTTTCACTTTCGGCGCTGTTTGGAGCAAAAAAGACAAACGTCCAGCTTTTGCTGCCACAGCAAAGGTGCCAGCGGGGAAAAGTGATGCTGCTTCTCACTGCCTCCTGGAACCCCTTCAAATGCCCCACACAATTTGGCCCTCTCTGCTTTCCTGCGCACTCTATCCTCAAAAGCACCTTTTTTCACTTTCGGCGCTGTTTGGAGCAAAAAAGACAAATGTCCAGCTTTTGCTGCCACAGCAAAGGTGCCAGCGGGGAAAAGTGATGCTGCTTCTCACTGCCTCCTGGAACCCCTTCAAATGCCCCACACAATTTGGCCCTCTCTGCTTTCCTGAAAAGTCTATCCTCAAAAGCACCTTTTTTCATTTTCGGCGCTGTTTGGAGCAAAAAAGACAAACGTCCAGCTTTTGCTGCCACAGCAAAGGTGCCAGCGGGGAAAAGTGATGCTGCTTCTCACTGCCTCCTGGAACCCCTTCAAATGCCCCACACAATTTGGCCCTCTCTGCTTTCCTGAGGACTCTATCCTCAAAAGCACCTTTTTTCACTTTCGGCGCTGTTTGGAGCAAAAAAGACAAACGTCCAGCTTTTGCTGCCACAGCAAAGGTGCCAGCGGGGAAAAGTGATGCTGGTCCTCACTGCCTCCTCGAACCCCTTCAAATGCCCCACACAATTTGGCCCTCTCTGCTTTCCTGAAAAGTCTATCCTCAAAAGCACCTTTTTTCACTTTCGGCGCTGTTTGGAGCAAAAAAGACAAACGTCCAGCTTTTGCTGCCACAGCAAAGGTGCCAGCGGGGAAAAGTGATGCTGCTTCTCACTGCCTCCTGGAACCCCTTCAAATGCCCCACACAATTTGGCCCTCTCTGCTTTCCTGCGAACTCTAGCCTCAAAAGCACCTTTTTTCACTTTCGGCGCTGTTTGGAGCCAAAAAAGACAAACGTCCAGCTTTTGCTGCCACAGCAAAGGTGCCAGCGGGGAAAAGTGATGCTGCTTCTCACTGCCTCCTGGAACCCCTTCAAATGCCCCACACAATTTGGCCCTCTCTGCTTTCCTGAAAAGTCTATCCTCAAAAGCACCTTTTTTCACTTTCGGCGCTGTTTGGAGCAAAAAAGACAAACGTCCAGCTTTTGCTGCCACAGCAAAGGTGCCAGCGGGGAAAAGTGATGCTGCTTCTCACTGCCTCCTGGAACCCCTTCAAATGCCCCACACAATTTGGCCCTCTCTGCTTTCCTGAAAAGTCTATCCTCAAAAGCACCTTTTTTCACTTTCGGCGCTGTTTGGAGCAAAAAAGACAAACGTCCAGCTTTTGCTGCCACAGCAAAGGTGCCAGCGGGGAAAAGTGATGCTGCTTCTCACTGCCTCCTGGAACCCCTTCAAATGCCCCACACAATTTGGCCCTCTCTGCTTTCCTGAAAAGTCTATCCTCAAAAGCACCTTTTTTCACTTTCGGCGCTGTTTGGAGCAAAAAAGACAAACGTCCAGCTTTTGCTGCCACAGCAAAGGTGCCAGCGGGGAAAAGTGATGCTGCTTCTCACTGCCTCCTGGAACCCCTTCAAATGCCCCACACAATTTGGCCCTCTCTGCTTTCCTGAAAAGTCTATCCTCAAAAGCACCTTTTTTCACTTTCGGCGCTATTTGGAGCAAAAAAGACAAACGTCCAGCTTTTGCTGCCACAGCAAAGGTGCCAGCGGGGAAAAGTGACGCTGCTTCTCACTGCCTCCTGGAACCCCTTCAAATGCCCCAGACAATTTGGCCCTCTCTGCTTTCCTGCGCACTCTATCCTCAAAAGCACCTTTTTTCACTTTCGGCGCTGTTTGGAGCAAAAAAGACAAACGTCCAGCTTTTGCTGCCACAGCAAAGGTGCCAGCGGGGAAAAGTGATGCTGCTTCTCACTGCCTCCTGGAACCCCTTCAAATGCCCCACACAATTTGGCCCTCTCTGCTTTCCTGAAAAGTCTATCCTCAAAAGCACCTTTTTTCATTTTCGGCGCTGTTTGGAGCAAAAAAGACAAACGTCCAGCTTTTGCTGCCACAGCAAAGGTGCCAGCGGGGAAAAGTGATGCTGCTTCTCACTGCCTCCTGGAACCCCTTCAAATGCCCCACACAATTTGGCCCTCTCTGCTTTCCTGAGGACTCTATCCTCAAAAGCACCTTTTTTCACTTTCGGCGCTGTTTGGAGCAAAAAAGACAAACGTCCAGCTTTTGCTGCCACAGCAAAGGTGCCAGCGGGGAAAAGTGATGCTGCTTCTCACTGCCTCCTGGAACCCCTTCAAATGCCCCACACAATTTGGCCCTCTCTGCTTTCCTGAAAAGTCTATCCTCAAAAGCACCTTTTTTCACTTTCGGCGCTATTTGGAGCAAAAAAGACAAACGTCCAGCTTTTGCTGCCACAGCAAAGGTGCCAGCGGGGAAAAGTGACGCTGCTTCTCACTGCCTCCTGGAACCCCTTCAAATGCCCCAGACAATTTGGCCCTCTCTGCTTTCCTGAAAAGTCTATCCTCAAAAGCACCTTTTTTCACTTTCGGCGCTGTTTGGAGCAAAAAAGACAAACGTCCAGCTTTTGCTGCCACAGCAAAGGTGCCAGCGGGGAAAAGTGATGCTGCTTCTCACTGCCTCCTGGAACCCCTTCAAATGCCCCACACAATTTGGCCCTCTCTGCTTTCCTGCGAACTCTAGCCTCAAAAGCACCTTTTTTCACTTTCGGCGCTGTTTGGAGCCAAAAAAGACAAACGTCCAGCTTTTGCTGCCACAGCAAAGGTGCCAGCGGGGAAAAGTGATGCTGGTCCTCACTGCCTCCTGGAACCCCTTCAAATGCCCCACACAATTTGGCCCTCTCTGCTTTCTTGCGCACTCTAGCCTCAAAAGCACCTTTTTTCACTTTCGCCGGTGTTTTGAGCAAAAAAAGACAAACGTCTAGCTTTTGCTGCCACAGCAAAGGTGCCAGCGGGGAAAAGTGATGCTGGTCCTCACTGCCACCTGGAACCCCTTCAAATGCCCCACACAATTTGGCCCTCTCTGCTTTCCTGCGCACTCTAGCCTGAAAAGCACCTTTTTTCACTTTCGCCGCTCTTTTGAGCAAAGAAAGAAAAACGTCCAGCTTTTGCTGCCACAGCAAAGGTGCCAGCGGGGAAAAGTGATGCTGGTCCTCACTGCCTCCTGGAACCCCTTCAAATGCCCCAGACAATTTGGCCCTCTCTGCTTTCCTGCGCACTCTAGCCTCAAAAGCACCTTTTTTCACTTTCGCCGCTGTTTGGAGCAAAAAAAGACAAACGTCCAGCTTTTGCTGCCACAGCAAAGGTGCCAGCGGGGAAAAGTGATGCTGGTCCTCACTGCCTCCTGGAACCCCTTCAAATGCCCCACACAATTTGGCCCTCTCTGCTTTCCTGCGCGCTATAGCCTCAAAAGCACCTTTTTTCACTTTCGCCGCTGTTTTGAGCAAAAAAAGACAAACGTCCAGCTTTTGCTGCCACAGCAAAGGGGCCAGCGGGGAAAAGTCATGCTGGTCCTCACTGCCTCCTGGAACCCCTTCAAATGCCCCACACAATTTGGCCCTCTCTGCTTTCCTGAGGACTCTATCCTCAAAAGCACCTTTTTTCACTTTCGGCGCCCTCCGGAGCAAAAAAGACAAACGTCCAGCTTTTGCTGCCACAGCAAAGGTGCCAGCGGGGAAAAGTGATGCTGCTTCTCACTGCCTCCTGGAACCCCTTCAAATGCCCCACACAATTTGGCCCTCTCTGCTTTCCTGCGCACTCTATCCTCAAAAGCACCTTTTTTCACTTTCGGCGCTGTTTGGAGCAAAAAAGACAAACGTCCAGCTTTTGCTGCCACAGCAAAGGTGCCAGCGGGGAAAAGTGATGCTGCTTCTCACTGCCTCCTGGAACCCCTTCAAATGCCCCACACAATTTGGCCCTCTCTGCTTTCCTGCGCACGCTATCCTCAAAAGCACCTTTTTTCACTTTCGGCGCTGTTTGGAGCAAAAAAGACAAATGTCCAGCTTTTGCTGCCACAGCAAAGGTGCCAGCGGGGAAAAGTGATGCTGCTTCTCACTGCCTCCTGGAACCCCTTCAAATGCCCCACACAATTTGGCCCTCTCTGCTTTCCTGCGCACTCTATCCTCAAAAGCACCTTTTTTCATTTTCGGCGCTGTTTGGAGCAAAAAAGACAAACGTCCAGCTTTTGCTGCCACAGCAAAGGTGCCAGCGGGGAAAAGTGATGCTGCTTCTCACTGCCTCCTGGAACCCCTTCAAATGCCCCACACAATTTGGCCCTCTCTGCTTTCCTGCGCACTCTATCCTCAAAAGCACCTTTTTTCACTTTCGGCGCTGTTTGGAGCAAAAAAGACAAACGTCCAGCTTTTGCTGCCACAGCAAAGGTGCCAGCGGGGAAAAGTGATGCTGCTTCTCACTGCCTCCTGGAACCCCTTCAAATGCCCCACACAATTTGGCCCTCTCTGCTTTCCTGAAAAGTCTATCCTCAAAAGCACCTTTTTTCACTTTCGGCGCTATTTGGAGCAAAAAAGACAAACGTCCAGCTTTTGCTGCCACAGCAAAGGTGCCAGCGGGGAAAAGTGACGCTGCTTCTCACTGCCTCCTGGAACCCCTTCAAATGCCCCAGACAATTTGGCCCTCTCTGCTTTCCTGAAAAGTCTATCCTCAAAAGCACCTTTTTTCACTTTCGGCGCTGTTTGGAGCAAAAAAGACAAACGTCCAGCTTTTGCTGCCACAGCAAAGGTGCCAGCGGGGAAAAGTGATGCTGCTTCTCACTGCCTCCTGGAACCCCTTCAAATGCCCCACACAATTTGGCCCTCTCTGCTTTCCTGCGCACTCTATCCTCAAAAGCACCTTTTTTCACTTTCGGCGCTGTTTGGAGCAAAAAAGACAAATGTCCAGCTTTTGCTGCCACAGCAAAGGTGCCAGCGGGGAAAAGTGATGCTGCTTCTCACTGCCTCCTGGAACCCCTTCAAATGCCCCACACAATTTGGCCCTCTCTGCTTTCCTGAAAAGTCTATCCTCAAAAGCACCTTTTTTCATTTTCGGCGCTGTTTGGAGCAAAAAAGACAAACGTCCAGCTTTTGCTGCCACAGCAAAGGTGCCAGCGGGGAAAAGTGATGCTGCTTCTCACTGCCTCCTGGAACCCCTTCAAATGCCCCACACAATTTGGCCCTCTCTGCTTTCCTGAGGACTCTATCCTCAAAAGCACCTTTTTTCACTTTCGGCGCTGTTTGGAGCAAAAAAGACAAACGTCCAGCTTTTGCTGCCACAGCAAAGGTGCCAGCGGGGAAAAGTGATGCTGGTCCTCACTGCCTCCTCGAACCCCTTCAAATGCCCCACACAATTTGGCCCTCTCTGCTTTCCTGAAAAGTCTATCCTCAAAAGCACCTTTTTTCACTTTCGGCGCTGTTTGGAGCAAAAAAGACAAACGTCCAGCTTTTGCTGCCACAGCAAAGGTGCCAGCGGGGAAAAGTGATGCTGCTTCTCACTGCCTCCTGGAACCCCTTCAAATGCCCCACACAATTTGGCCCTCTCTGCTTTCCTGCGAACTCTAGCCTCAAAAGCACCTTTTTTCACTTTCGGCGCTGTTTGGAGCCAAAAAAGACAAACGTCCAGCTTTTGCTGCCACAGCAAAGGTGCCAGCGGGGAAAAGTGATGCTGCTTCTCACTGCCTCCTGGAACCCCTTCAAATGCCCCACACAATTTGGCCCTCTCTGCTTTCCTGAAAAGTCTATCCTCAAAAGCACCTTTTTTCACTTTCGGCGCTGTTTGGAGCAAAAAAGACAAACGTCCAGCTTTTGCTGCCACAGCAAAGGTGCCAGCGGGGAAAAGTGATGCTGCTTCTCACTGCCTCCTGGAACCCCTTCAAATGCCCCACACAATTTGGCCCTCTCTGCTTTCCTGAAAAGTCTATCCTCAAAAGCACCTTTTTTCACTTTCGGCGCTGTTTGGAGCAAAAAAGACAAACGTCCAGCTTTTGCTGCCACAGCAAAGGTGCCAGCGGGGAAAAGTGATGCTGCTTCTCACTGCCTCCTGGAACCCCTTCAAATGCCCCACACAATTTGGCCCTCTCTGCTTTCCTGAAAAGTCTATCCTCAAAAGCACCTTTTTTCACTTTCGGCGCTGTTTGGAGCAAAAAAGACAAACGTCCAGCTTTTGCTGCCACAGCAAAGGTGCCAGCGGGGAAAAGTGATGCTGCTTCTCACTGCCTCCTGGAACCCCTTCAAATGCCCCACACAATTTGGCCCTCTCTGCTTTCCTGAAAAGTCTATCCTCAAAAGCACCTTTTTTCACTTTCGGCGCTATTTGGAGCAAAAAAGACAAACGTCCAGCTTTTGCTGCCACAGCAAAGGTGCCAGCGGGGAAAAGTGACGCTGCTTCTCACTGCCTCCTGGAACCCCTTCAAATGCCCCAGACAATTTGGCCCTCTCTGCTTTCCTGCGCACTCTATCCTCAAAAGCACCTTTTTTCACTTTCGGCGCTGTTTGGAGCAAAAAAGACAAACGTCCAGCTTTTGCTGCCACAGCAAAGGTGCCAGCGGGGAAAAGTGATGCTGCTTCTCACTGCCTCCTGGAACCCCTTCAAATGCCCCACACAATTTGGCCCTCTCTGCTTTCCTGAAAAGTCTATCCTCAAAAGCACCTTTTTTCATTTTCGGCGCTGTTTGGAGCAAAAAAGACAAACGTCCAGCTTTTGCTGCCACAGCAAAGGTGCCAGCGGGGAAAAGTGATGCTGCTTCTCACTGCCTCCTGGAACCCCTTCAAATGCCCCACACAATTTGGCCCTCTCTGCTTTCCTGAGGACTCTATCCTCAAAAGCACCTTTTTTCACTTTCGGCGCTGTTTGGAGCAAAAAAGACAAACGTCCAGCTTTTGCTG